>NC_067398.1:57786506-57841506 GCF_016432865.1 Antechinus flavipes | reverse complement strand
GCCCCCTCCCACTTCCCAGTGTGTGTCCTGGATCTCCCTGGCTCCTAAACCCCCGGGGTGCTTCCGATTCCCTGGGGATTCCTAGGCCCCGGAACCTCCTCCAAGCCCCTAATTTCCCGGCTTCCTGCGCGCGGAGACTCCCCCTTGAGTCCCGCCGGGCCCCCTAAGTCTCTGACTTCCCTTCTCTGGGACTCCAAGTCTCTACCCACCTTCCCTTTGGTTTGACGGACAGTGTCCCCGCGCACGTGGCTTTTAGGCCGCTCTCCCCACAGCGCCCTCCCCAGACCCGCTCAGGCAGGGGCTTTGTGGAGCCTGTCCACCCCATGCCCGCCGAAGCGGGAGCACTGACAAGCCGAGTGCTGGGGGTGCGCGCCGCTTAGGGGGTCCCGCAGGCCGGGGCCACGCCCCCCCACCCTTCCTTTCCTTGGCTCTTCTCCCGCGCTCTCCCTTCCCTAGCCCCTACGCCCGCATTGTGCCGGTCTTTCTCCGTCCCCGGGCCGCAGGCCCAAGCCCTCCTTCTGCCTTTCTCCCTGGCCCAGGCCTCCCCGAGCGGACAGCTCTGTCACAATCTCCTCTGACCCGGTATTGTTGTTGCGCCTCCAAAGCTCCGGCCTAGATTGGGGGTGGGGGGGTGGGTGCAATTTTGTCTTTCTTTGTATCTCCAGCTCTGGCACAGAGGGTCGGGGCTAAATAAATGCTAATTGATTGACCGTTAGAGCAGGAGTAATGGACCCGGCATCTACTCGTACCACCCAAGACTAGGGAATCTGTTTTACCTGGGAAGGGATGAAGCGTGTGTGTGTGTGTGTGTGTGTGTGTGTGTGTGTGTGTGTGTGTAAACCCAGCGTGACAATCCCCAGCATGTTAGAGTTCAAAGAGACTGACTAGGATCCTCTCGTTCAACCTCCTCCTTTAAAAAAATATTTACGAAACACTTTTATTGTGTCTTTCACTGTTTTGTTCACTTTACAAGTATAATCTCTCTCTCTTTAGAAAAAATGAAGCTTTTTATTTTCAAAACATATGCAAAGACAGTTTCACATCCACCCTTGCAAAACCTTGTTTTCCAAATCATTCCCCCTTCCCCGCAACCCCTCCTCTAGACAGCAAATGATCCAATATATGTTAAACGTGCAGTTAATTCTTCTACACATATTTCCACATTTATCATGCTGCACAAGAAAAATCAGATCCAAAAGGAAAAAAAGGGAAAGAAAACAAAATGCAACCAAACAAAAACAAAAAATAAAAATTCTATGTTGTGATCCCCACTCGGTTCCTACCATCCTCTCTCCGGATATAGATGGCTCTCTCCATCCCAACACCATTGGAACTGTTCTGAATCACCTCATTGTTGAAGAGAGCTGTGTTCATCAGAACTGATCATTGTACAGTCTTGTTGCCGACTACAGTGATTTCCTGGTTCTGCTCATTTCATTTAGCATCAGTTCATCTAAGTCTCTCCAGATCTTTCTGAAATCCTCCCCCTGGTCCTTTCTTACAGAACAATAATATTCCACAACCTTCATATACTATCACTTGTTCAGCCATTCTCCAACTGACAGGCATCCACTCAGTTTCCAGTTTCTGACCACTACAAAGAGCTACAGACATTTTTGCACATGGGTCCCTTTCCCTCCTTTAAGATCTCTCTGGGATACAGGCTCAGTAGAGATCCAAGGGTATGCAGAGTTGGATAGCCCTTTGTGAACCCCCTCCTTTTACAAATGAGAAAACTAGAGCCCCAGAAGACAATAACTGATTAGTGATAGAGCTGAGACCAAGCTCTTTATTCCCAGTTGATCTTTTCCCATTGTGCTACCAAATCTCTTGATTTTTGGGGATCCCCTATAATCTCAAACTGCTGAAATCTATGGATCCTTTCATGAATCATGTTTTTAAATGCATAAAATAAAATAGTATTACAAAGGAAGTGAAGTTGTTAAAATAGAAAAAACATAAGTTCATTGACCCTGGGTAAGGAACTTCTGCTATTGTGAATCAGGTTCCAGTGCTCATGTGACTTACTGCCATCATCTAGAAGAATTCACCCTAGGAATGGGACTTTATTCAGGGCACTCAGGTCTTAACAGCAAGCAGCTATTCCCATTCTTGGTTTTGCAACTGGCCAAACTACCTCCCATTATTTCTAGGGGTATTGTGAAATTTTCTAAATAAAATTCCCTCTCATTCAATGTCTTAGTTGACATGACTTTTAGGCAGTTGTGAAACGAGATGTTTGTAGGTGAAAATAGAAGAGGTACCATTAAGGTCAGGGCAATTGGGGGATGCAGTATATAGAACGACTGGCCTGGAGTCAGAAAGACCTGAATTTAAATTCAGCCTCAGACAATTACTAGCTGTGTGATCCTAAGCAAGTAAATCATTTAACCCCATTTGCCTCAGTTTTCTCAACTTTAAGTGGGTGATCCAGAAAAGGAAATAGCCAGCCCCTTTAGTATCTTTGCCAAGAAAACACAGTCAGACTAAAACAATTGAGTAATCTACAAATGCCCCAAAAATGGATCTTTGGAAATGTTAGGCTCACAGTATCACAAATGGAAGGGACCTCAGGGTCATATCTAGTCTTAAAGACAGCTTCCTTCCAGGAATTAAACACCTGCTCTTCACAGAACACTGAAACAGCAAGGTAAATGGCAGGCTGATGTTCTGCCTCTAATGAACCACTAAGGCAAGACAGTGCTGGACCTAGAATCGGGAATCCTGGTAGATACTTATCTAAGTTGTGTGACCATTGTGAACAAGAGTCAGCAAGCATTGTTGAAGCACCAGGTATTGGGATAAAGGTTGAGGATACAAGAAAAGGCAAAGGCAAATCAAAACCAAATCCCTGCCATCAAGGAGTTTACAATCCAGTGGAGGAAATTACATGGAAACAACTGTACAAGTTATAGACAGGATAAATAAAGGATGATATAAGAGGGAAGGTGCTGACATTAAGGGGAAATCAGGAAAGGTTTCTTACAGAAGGGATGATTTTAGCTGGGACTAAAAGGAAGTCAAAGAAGTGAAGAAATGGAGATGAGGAGGGAAATCATCTCCATCATGGGGGATAGCCTGGAATCCAGAGAATTGTGTATTATTAGCAAAACATAGCAAGGACTCGTGTCACTGGATCACAGAGTAGAGAAATATAAAAAGACTGGAAAAAGGAAGACCAGGTTACAAAGGGCTTTGAATAAACCAAGAGTTTTATATCTGATTCTGGAGATGATATCATGGGAGTTTATTGAGTGGGGGGCAGGGAAATAACATTTATCAGACCTGTGCTTTAGGAAGATTATAGCTAAATGGAGTATGGATTGGAGTGAGGGAAATTTGGAGGAGAGAGACCAGCCAGCAGAGAACTGTAATAATCTGGGGTATGAAATAATAAAAAGGGACCATATACAAGAAATGTTAGCCTGGGTAAGTCTTCTAACAGTTCTGTGCCTTAGTTTTACCATCTGTAAAATGGGAATGATGATAAACACCTTATAGGATTATTTTGAGAATAAAATGACAATAAGTAAAATATTTTGCAAACCTTAAAATTCTAAATCAATGTGACTCATGACATTTTCATTTTGGAAGTTTGTAGGAGTGAACTGAATGACCTTGATTTTGATCCAATGCTGTTTTCTTTTTCAGAAGGCAATGGTGACAGCAAGACTGGCATTTCTTTGGGAGCCAGCATTATTATCATATAGCTTGCAAACAGGTCCAGGAGCCTGCTAATCCACACACCTCCATTCATCATCAGACCATCTGAAGGAGTGAAAGTAATTGTGGGAAGGCAGGGTGTTCTGATGCCACGAGGGGTACCCAGGAAACAGTGTCACCAGGTTCTACCAGCAAATTTCTGGGAGAAATGGGGTAGTGCAGCCCTCTGAAAGGGGTCTGAATGAAAGTAGGAACTTGCATAATTGAGTCCCAAGATATCCACTTATTTTATCTGGCTGTCTGTGGTATACTTACAACCAAAGCAGTATTTGCTAGGCTCCTTCTAAGTCAAAGACAAATACTCTTCAATCACACTGCTTCTTGAAAGGGAGATGTGGCTAATAATTAGAACATTAATAATTAATAATTAGAACAAGAATTCAAATTCAAGCCTTCTGATTCTAGATCCAGAACTCTTAGTGCTTCTCTGTTACATCCACTTGGCAAAAGCTGCCTCCTATAAGGTACAATAAAGTGCCTTATCTGGACCTATCTCTAAGATTCCACTGGATTCAAATCCAGTTTATGTCCCATGGAACATAAAATGCTTAGTGACTGAAAATATCAAGGGGCAAAGTGTCAGGGGCTCCTTGAATAAATGCTATTGTGTGGGAAAGCCGTCTCCTAAAAAGGTTTGGAATCTTTAGTTTTCCTGTCAATGTTGCAGCATCAAAAAGCATGACCTTTGGTTTGCCAAGATTCTATGACACAAAGTCACCTCTGGGCCACTGGACTCATTTATTTGGCTCTGTTACCTCTAACAATAAAGCAGGTTTTCAACAGTAGGAAACCCAACCCACTTTTGTATCATAAATCCAATCTAAATTATTTGGGGAAGAGCGTGCTGCTGTCAGTCCAAGAAAGAACAGTCCACTGTACTATTGATGTTATTTACTGGTAAATGAATTCCTTAGAGGCAGCTGAGCATCATGGATAGGAAACCAGCTGTAGAATGGGAAAAATCACACACTGCCACTTAATTGTTGCTAAATCCTAGGCAAGTCATTGAACCTGATAACTCTTATTTTTTTTTTTGCAAAAGGAGGAAATGTGTTACAATTGGAGGTAGTTTCACTTCTAGTAATTTTTTCAGAAAAATTAGCAGAGAATTCAGGGATTAATTATCCATCCTATGTAAGGAGATCTGTGCAGGGGTTAATAGACTTTTATGAAGTGGGGTATAAAAAAAAGCATTAGCTAAATTTCAGGGGCTAGAAAAGAATGTGGAAACCAAATTATTAAAAAAGAAAAAAAGGGAGAAATTGTGAGAAATGGATGGGCATTTATTTGGTTTCCATACTTATGAAAATTAAACGGGAGAAATGAAACTTAAGTTAGAAAATTGAAACTCACAAGGACATCAAAGGATAATCAAGAGGTTATTTTCCTCCTAAAGAATATAAACTCATTGTGGGCAGGGACTGACTTTTGTAATCAGGGTCCTGGCCTAGGATTTGAAAAGAATCCTTGTTCTTTGTCGTCAGTCCTGCTCAGTTAGCTTCCCCCTTCTAAAATGGAAGCTCCTTTGGGGCAGGGACTGGCTATGAAATGAGGGGAGGAGATTCATGTTGTCTAATTTCTGGATGGAGTAGGAGGAATAGCAGGAAAAGCAAGAGAGGGAGAAATAGAAGGAGGAGTAGAGTAGTAGTAGTAATAAGAGGAGGGTTCCATATTTGTCATGTTGTGAAAGAAAAAAAGGGGAAAACTACAAGACAGAAAAAAAAGTGAAAAGCTCTGATCTGCTTTCAGCCTCTATAGTTCTTTCTCTGGATGTGGATGGCATTTTCCATCACAAATTTATTGGAACTGTCTTGGATCACTGTATTGCTGAGAAGAGCTAATTTGTCATAGTCAATCATCATGCTAACTTATTCTTACTGTGTACAATGTTCTAGTTCTGTTCACTTCATCAACATCAGTTCCTGTAAATCCTTCCAGGCTTTTCTGTTCATCATTTCTTAAAGAACAATAATATTCCATTACATTCATATACCATAACTGATTCAGCCATTCCCCAATTGATGGGCATCCCCTCAATTCTCAGTGCTTTGCCACCACAAATAGGGCTGCCACAAACATTTTTGCACGTGTGGGTCCTTTCCCCTTTTTTATGATCCCTTTGGGACATTGATCAAAGAGTATGCACAGTTTTATAGCCCATTGGGTATATTCCAAATTGCTCTCCAGAATGGTTGGATCAGTCCACTCCAATAGTGCATCAGTGTCCTGGTTTTCCCATATCCCTTCCAACATTTATCATTTTCTTTTCCTGTCATCTTAGCCAATCTGATAGGTGTGAGGGAGTTTTAATTTATATTTCTCTTATCAATAGTGATTTAGAATATTTTTTCATATGATTATAGATAGTATTAATTTTTTCATCTTAAAATTACAGATTTATATCTTTTGACCATTTGTGAATTGGAGAATGACTTGTACTCTTATAAATTTGCCTGAGTTCTCTATTTTTAGAAATGAGGCCATTATCAGAAACACTGACTGTAAAAATTGTTTTCCACTTTTCTGCTTCCCTTCTAATCTTGGCAGCATTGATTTTGTTTGTGCAAATCCTTTTCAATTTAATGTAATCAAAATTATCTATTTTGCAATGTTCTCTAGATTTTGTTTGAACATAAATTCTTCCTTTCTCTAAAGATCTGACAGGTAAACTATTCCTTGCTCTCCTAATTTGTGTCCAGTACATCCTTTGTCTAAACTATGAACCCATTTTGACCTCATCTTGGTATAGAGTGTGCATAGCATGTGATTAAATTGCCATTCAGCTTCTGTATGAAGATTTCCAAGGTGGCTGATAATTTTACCCTTGCTTTTATTAAAATTAGGATTAATTTATATTTTCATTTCCAATTTTTCTCCCTTCCTCTAAATCCTATCTTACCCATTGAGAAGGCAAGATTTGCAATGCCACTAATACACATGAAATCATGCAAAACATATTTCTGCACTTGTCATTTTCTGGGGAGGAGGTGGAGGACAGAATAAGAAAAAGAAAGAAGAAAAATATAGTCTGCCTCCTGAATCTATTAGTTCTCTATCTGCAGATAGATAACATTTTATATCATTAAATTTTTTGGAATTGTGGGGGATCATTACACTGATCAGAGTTGCTAAGTCTTTCACAACTGCATATTATATTGCTGTTATTGTATAAATTATTTTCTTTATTTTTCTTAATTCATTTTGCAACAATTCATACGGGGTTACCCAGGTTTTCCTAAATTTCTTCTTCTCTTCTCCTTCCCTTTCCCCGCACTCCCCCCCCCCAATTGCTTATCTCTCTTTTTTTAAATTAAAGCTGTTTATTTTCAAAATATACAGATGGATAATTTTCAACATTCATTCTTACAAAACCCTGTGTTCTAATTTTTCCCTCTCTTCTCCCACCTATTCCCACAGTTGACAAGTGATCCAATATATATAGAATATGTGCAGTTTCTCTATACATATTTCCACAAATATCATGCTGCTCCAAAAAAAATCAGATCAAAAACAGAAAAAAATGAGAAAGAAAACAATATGCAAGCAAACAACAATAAAAAGAGTGAAAATACCATGTTGTGATCCATGTTCAGTTCCCACAGTTCTCTCTCTGGCTGAGATGGCTCTTTCCATCACAAGACCATTGGATCAACTCATTGTTGACGAGAGCCACGTCCATAAAAATTGATCATTGTATAGTCTTGTTGTTGTGGACAGTGTTTTCTTGCTAATACTCACTTCACTCAGCATCAGTTCCTGTAAGTCTCTCCAGGTCTCGCTAAAATCACTCTGTTGGTCATTTCTTGTAGAATAATAATATTCCGTAACATTCATATATCACAATTTATTCAGCCATTCTCCAATTGATGGGCATCCACTCAGTTTCCAATTTCTTTTCACCACAAAAAGAGCTGCCAGAAACATTTTTGTACATGTGGGTCCCTTTCCCTCCTTTAAGATCTCTTGGGGATATAAACCCAGTAGAAACACTGCTGGGTCAAGGGATATGAACAGTTTGATAATCCTTTGGGCAGAGTTTGAAATTGCTCTCCAAAATGACTGGATCCATTCACAATTCCACCAACAATGTATCAGTGTCCCAGTTTTCCCACATCCCTTCCAGCATTTGTCATTATCTTTCCTGTCATTTTAGCCAATCTGACAGGTGTGTTCTCCTTTTTCCAAAGAGAATTTAAAAATTTATTGAAATTCATTTTGAATGTAAATATAAGACCAAAAAAAAGAACATTTCCATGCACACAATACATTAAACACTAAACATAGAAAATTCAAAATAAAACCATGAATTTCCATGTCTTCATAATTTCTTACAGCATAATAGTATCGCATCACATTCATAAACTATAATTTATTTAGCCATTTCCCAGGTTTGTGCATTCCCTTAGTTTCCAATTCTTTGCCATCACAAAAATCTACTATATTTTTGTACAGATGGGTCCGACATCTCCTCCAATATTTGTTTTTTCCACTCTAATGAGTATGTGATGATATCTCAGAGTTGTTTTAACTTGTATTTATATTTCTCCAAGTATTAGTGATTTAGAACATGTTTTCATATGATATTGATAACTTTGATTTCTACTTCTGAAAACTGGCAGTTCATATCTCTTGATTATTTACCAATTGTGAAATGGTTCTCATTCTTATAAAATGAATTCATTCTCTACGTATTTGAGAAGTGAGAACTTTATTAGATAAGCTTGCTGAAACTCTCCCCACCAAGTTTCCTATTTTTCTTCTAATTTTAGCTATGTTGTGTTTGTGCAAAAACTTTATAATTTTATGTAAATAAAGTTATCCATTTTACTTCTCATTTATTTCTCTATTTCTTCCTTAATCATGAACTCTTCCCCTAACCATAGGTCTGATAGATTTCTTCCATTTTCTTCTAATTTACTTATTATATCACCTTTTATGTTTAAATCATGTACCCATTTTGAGTTTATTTTGGTGTATAGTGTGAATTGTTGGTCTATGCCAAGTTTCTGTCAAACTACTTTTCAATTTTACCAGCAGTTTATGTCAAATAGTTAGTTCTTGACCTAATAGCTAGAATCACTGGGTTTATCAAAACACAAGATCACTGTGCTCATTTGCTTCTGTATATTATACCTAATCTATTCCATTCTATAAACCTTTTTATTTCTTATTCAGTACCAAATTGTTTGGATAATTGTAATGAGCATTTTAATTTAGATGTAATAATCTTAATCTTTTTTTTTTTTGTACTTTTTCATTGATTCCTTTGATATTCTTGATCTTTTGTTCCTCCAGGTTAATTTTATAACTTTTTCTAGCTCTATAAAGTAATTGATAGTTTGATTAGTACACCATTGAATAAATAAATTTATTTAGGTAGTATTATATTGGCTCTGCCTATCCATAAGAAATTTATATTTCTCCAGTTATTTTATACTGTCTACAATTATTTTAATGGAATTTTTCTATCTTTTCCCACTGGGGTTTGTTGGTAATAAATAGAAAGGATGAGGATTTGTTGTGAGTTTATTTTATATCTTACAACTTTGCTGAAGTTAATTGCTTCAAATAATTTTTTAGTTGACTCTCTAGAGTTTTCTAAGTATAGTATCATTTCATCTGCAAAAAGTGATAGTTTTGTTTCTTCATTACATATTTTCCCCCCTCAATTTTCCTCCCATCTTACTGCTATAGCTAGCATTTTTAGTACAATATTTCTGTACATATTCAATAAGGGTGATAACGAATATCTTTGTTTCACCATTGATATCATTGAAAAGGCTTCTAATTTGTCCTCACTGCAGCTGCTTGCTCTTATATTTTGATAGATACGATTTATTATTTTAAGAAAAGCTCCATTTATTTCCATGCTTTCTAATGTTTTAAATAGCATGGGTGTTGTATTTTGTTAAAAGCTTTTCCTGAATCTATTGAAATATATAATTTGTTGTTTTTGTTATTGATATGGTCAGTTGTTTATAATTTTTCTAATATTGAAACAGTCCTACTTTACCGATAGAAATCCTATCCAATCATAGCATGATCTTTGTCATATTTTTTGTAATTTGCTTTCTAGTATTTTATTTAAAATTTCTTAATAATAAGGAAAATTGGTCTATAGTTTTTTTCCTTCTTCATTTCTTTCCCTCTATCTTTCTTCTCCCTCTAGTTTGGATATCAAAATGTTGTGTCATATAGAAGGAATTTGATAGAACTTCTTTACCTAGTTTTTTTTTTTTTTTCTAATAGTTTATATAGCATTGGAATTATTTGTTCTTTAAAAGTTTGGCAAAATTTGCTCGTAAATCTATCTGGTCTTGTTCCCTGGGCCTCTCCTTTGGAAGCTTGTGAAATTTCTTTCTCTAATATTAGATTATCTAAGTGTTCTATTTCTTCTTGTTAATTTGAGCAATTTACATTTTACATTAAGCAATGTGCATATTCTTCCATTTCATTTAGATTGTCAGGTTTACTGGCATATAGTTGGGCAAAATTGCTTTTAATAATTACTTTAATGTCATTTTCATTTATTGTAATTCACCTTTTTAATTTGTGATATTAGTAATTTGGTTGTCCTTTTTAAAAAAGAAAATCAAATTAGTCAATGGTTTATCTCCCCCTCCCCTACCCTCCAGCCCCGACACAGTTCCTAGTTTATTAGTTCTATTTTTTTTTTTTTTTTGGCTTAACTTTCAATTTTGTTAATCTCTCCTTTGATTTTTGGGATTTCTATTTTATTGAAAAATTTTAATTTGTTGTTTTTCTATTTTTTTTTTTAGTTGCCTGACTTGATCAATCATTGATCTGATTTTTTTCTCTTCTACTAATGTATTTAGAGATATATTCTTTTAAATAGTTGCTTTGACTGTATCCCACAAATTTTGGTATGTTGTCTCATTTTTATCATCATCTTTAATAAAATTATTGCTTCCATAATTTGTCCTTGAGAGTTGGAAAAGGACCTGAGAATAAGATCTCACTCATTCTTCAGTATTAGATCATTGTTTCCAATGAATTTTTAATCACTGAATTTTTATTGTATTAAATACACCTGAAAAAGTTGTATTTGATATTTCTGCTTTACTACACTTGTTGGGGAAGTTTTTATAAACTACTTTTTGTGAAAGTGCCATAAGCAACTAAGAAATTGGTACATTTTGCCAAAATGTTTGTGGCAGCCCTGTTTGTAGTGGCTAGAAACTGGAAAATGAATGGATGCCCATCAATTGGAGAATGGCTGGGTAAATTGTGGTATATGAATGTTATGGAATATTATTGCTCTGTAAGGAATGACCAGCAGGATGAATACAGAGAGGCTTGGAGAGACCTACATGGACTGATGCTAAGTGAGATGAGCAGAACCAGGAGATCATTATACACTTCGACAACGATATTGTATGAGGAAGTATTCTGATGGAAATGGATTTCTATGACAAAGAGACCTAACTGAGTTTCAATGGATAAATGATGGACAGAAACAGCTACACCCAAAGAAGGAACACTGGGAAACGAATGTGAACTATTTGCATTTTTGATTTTCTTCCCAAGTTATTTTTACCTTCTGAATCCAATTCTCCCTGTGCAACAGGAGAACTGTTCGATTCTGCAAATATGTATTGTATCTAGGATATACTGCAACATATTTAACATATATAGGACTGCTTGCCATCTTGGGGGGGGGGGGGTGGAGGGTTAGGGAGGGGAAAAAAACGAAACATAAGCGAGTGCAAGGGATAATGTTGTAAAAAATTACCCTGGCATGGGTTCTGTCAATACAAAGTTATTATTAAATAAAATAAAATTTAAAAAAAATTGGTACATTTTTTATTCTCCAGATGTCAATCATATCTAATTTTTCTAAATTTCTCTTCATCTAATGTTTTTTCTTGTTTAATTTATAGTTAGATTCATTAATGTCTGAGATGGGTACTTTGAGGTGCTCAATAGTATTGTTTATAGACGGTATTGATTATATACTTTTACATATGTCTGTGTCTGTCTACACAGATAGTAGTTTTACTATTTTCTCCCGTAACTCACTTAATTCTTCAATTCTGTGCCTTCTGGTGCATGTTTCAGTATTATTGATATTAATTCACTGATTTTTTTTTGCTAGTTTCTGATTATCTTTATGTCTGTTTTTATTTTTGTCTCAGATGATTGCTACCTCTATCTTTTTTAAAACTAAGCATAATAAATCCTATTCCAGGTTTTAATTTTAACTCTATGTGTATCTTTCTGTTTTTAAGTGTTTCTTATAAACAACATAGTGGATTCTGGTTTCTAATCCATTCTGCTATTTTCTGTTTTATGAGTGAGTTCATTCTATTCACATTCAGTTATGATTACTGATTGTGTATTTCCCTCCATCCTATTCTTTTATATTTTTTCTTTTTAAAAATCCTGCTGCTTCCTTAAAGAGTGTTTTGATTCTGACCACTATCCTTAATCTGTCCATTTTCTTATTCACTCCTGCCTCTTTTTCTTTTAAGTTCACTGTTAGGTAAGATAAATTTTGGTACCCAAGTATGCATACATGTATTCTCTCCTTGAACCAGTTCAGCCGAGAGTGGATTTCAGGCATTGCCTGCTCCATTTTCCCTTCTATTGTATTGAACTCTTCCACGGATTCCTCACTAGTTCCCCTTCTCTAGTTTCCCTTTTTCATGCTTCCATCTTCTTTTGAGACCATCTCAACATAACTCACATCCATGCCTTCTAATTAGACACCTTTTAATTGCCCTAGTGATGAGTTCTTCAGGATTACACGTTATCATTTTCCCATATAGGAGTGTAACCCTGTTTAGTCCCCTATGATTTTTTTTTTTTTACCTTTTCAGGCTTCTCTTTAGTCTTGTGTTTGAATGTCAAATTTTCTTTTTAGCTCTGGTCTTGACATTATCTTATCAGATTCAGCTCTCTGCTCAACCTTATAGTGGGGATTTCTTTTGTGTACAGATTGGATTAAGGTTCTTTTCAACTCTGAAATACTGCTCTTCTAAGAGTAAAATCACAAGGGGTAGATTGCTTAGGAAAGCAAAACCAGGAGGACCAAAGAGCTTTCAGGCTTGAAAACCAGCTATATACATTATCTTTGTCTTCACCATTACTTGGTGAGAAACTATCTGTATTAGCTCCTTTTCATGGTTATAGAAATAGGTTAAAGCCATATACAGCTAATGTGTCAGTCAAGATCTGAGTTCACTTTCAGCATCAACTTGACTTGAGTCCAAGGCTCCTCTTGCTACTCCACACTGTCTATTGCCACGTATTAATGGTAGAGTTCAATTCTGGTTCAGATTTTCTAAAAGGAAAAACGTCTTATATTTAGTGTAGTGCAAAAGTATAAAGGAGAATTCATTTTAAAAATACAGAAACCCAAGAACTGAGACTTCATAAATTACCAAGACTTGTCTTTATATAACATCAATACCGAATGGTGCTACCCTAGCCAGAAGGCAACTTCTATGAACAAATATTTATTTTGAAGATGGCAGTTCCCTAGCTTTCTGATGTAGTACTCTATCCAAATTTTGCTTCTAAATTTTCACTCAAGGTTTTTCCCCCCTTCACTAGTCCTTCTTAGAAAGAAATTGGACAAAAGCAAAGAGAACATAAAAATGTGGAATTGTAAAACATTTCTTTATTCATGGCTTGTTTCCATTCCTCTGTTATGTCAGGATTTACCTTATCAACAAACCTCCAAAGGTGGCTGAGCATTGGCCCCAGTTTGCATTGTCGCACAAGGCCCTAACCCCACAGATTTGGAGACTTGGCAATTACACAGAGCAAGGATGCTTTGTCACTTGCAAATGTCAGGGACACATGGTTAATGGTACCAGTGAAGGTCAAGTGTATATGGAGTAGTTTAAAAACCAAATAAAAAGCACAAACAACTATTTGGTTTGTTCTTCCACACTTGCACCCCAATGATGGGTTTCTGCTTGTAGCATGCTACAATGGGGTTAAGCAGGAAGAGTCAGAAGGGGAGGATATCTTACAGAAGGCGAGAAGATTTCTCTAGCAATGGAAGGCAGCCAGCAAAGCTCAATGTCTGTGGGGGAAGGCAAGGATCAGTGTCTCAGAAATAATCCTCTGGTCCTAGATGGGCCCAGCTGTGGTTACACATGGTGCTGGGGACTAGAAAAGCTGGGAGACTTGGACTCATACCCCAATTTCTTCTCTAAAATGAATTAAGATAATTGCAAGTCTGTTCTGGCTCTAGAATTCCATGATACCCACTCACTTCCAGGCCATCAAAGTCACTATTTGGCTGCTTCTTGTTAATATCACAGAGGATTCTCAACAATTCAACACCCAACCACCACCATGAACCAAATCCAAACGATTTGGCAAAGATAGTCTCAAGTGTCCAAGATCTTAGATGTGACTTAACATTTACATTGCTCTTTCTAGCAGAAATCAGACCTGACTTGGGGCTAGTTGAAATATAGGATGTTCCAAAATCTCTGTGCAGTTTCAAGCTACTAACATGTAACACTTTTAATATAATAAAAGTTTAATATATTAAAAGTGCTACATATTAGTAGCTTAAAGACTTTGGGACACCCGGTACTTCATATAAAACACTCCACCTGAGGTGGCAGTTGTAGCTTATGGGTTAACTTCCATTGTGCTCCCTTCATCTCCAGTACAGCCCCCTTCCATGACCCCAGACTGCACCACAGACCAGCCCTGGGTTCTCAATTCTCACCTTGTGTCCACATTCTCCTTTCAAGGATTCTTTCCTCTCTGGTACCACCAAATTCCAAAATCTTCCTTATTTCTAGGTCAACAAACTAGACAGACCCGAGCGAATTTTGCCAACCTATCTTTTCTTATGCCCACTACATTAATCTCTCAGCCTTTCCTTAAATATCCCCAAATTCAAAAAGATCTTAATTCCTGCAGTCCATTTGATAGCTGAGGATGGAAACAGTTTTTGGACATCATTCTTTAAGACTTAAAAAAAAATAATATTGGACCAACATATGAAAAAAGTAGGCTTTAAAATTCTGATCTTACTACTTGTTCTACGTTTATCCCTTTCTCCATTTTGGACAATACTGGTTTATTATAGAACCCGATTCCCTGGTTTCCTTTTCTTTACACTGCTTGTATTTGGTCCTATGTACAATTTTTTAAAAAAAGATCTAAAAATACAAGTAGGGTAATGTTTTAAATCTTCCTATAAAATAATTAATGTGTATGATGGAACTGGCTATAAGAACAGGACTGCCTTTCTATACCTAATTACTTGCTGAAATATTTCCTTTTTGGAAATATATTTTGAAGGGGTGGGAGTGAAAAGAGCAAACAGGCAGGAAGACTCAGGGGAAAATGATTATGAGATGTCTGGAACTATAAACTGGAAGCATCAGGATAAGATATGTAAATGCCACTTAGAGGGTTCTCAGGCACAGCTCTGAGCTAGGAAGGCTAGTCTAGAAAAATCAGTTTTCAATATATCTCCAGAGAAACTGATTGCTTAGTCCAGCTAGGCTCAACTTCTTAAAGCAAAGGAACTCCTGACTTCTCAAAAGCAAAATTCATTGAGCACGTAGGAAGCAAGACCACCAGTTTCTGGTATTTTAGTCCTCCTTGGTTCAATTAGCATAGCCAAAGGTGATGACAACCAGAAAGAGAGCTTCAGCCACTTGCCAGTCTTCCCAATGTTGCTGTTGTTTATATTTGTCAATCTTAGGTATGCTATAATTCTCTTCCCTGGGAAAAGCTAGACTACCCAGATTGATTCCTTTTAAAAGTAAAAAATATGTATCTGGAAACAGTCTTATGCTAATGTGATGCCTTTCATCAGGTCATTTAAAAGAAACACCCTCTGGTAAAATTTCAATGTGATTAATGCTTCCTTCTTGCTACCTGAGTCTAAAGTCGGATTTCTCCCATCTACTCCTAGTATGAACTGGATCAGTTTTAATGATGTTTGTGCTTATAACCAGATTCATAGGTCCCTCTGAATGGTAGAAATTATGACTACTACAGCAACAGTCAGTGCTGAGAAGACAAACTCACAGCATAATAATTCTTTAAAAAAGTGATGCTACTTTGGAAAACTATTAATCATTTACATCAATTAAGCTGAGGGGACACATGTCAAATAAAGAAAATTCCATTTCTACAATTATTTTTGCTAATGCCAGGATTAAAAACAAGATTTTTGACATCCTTTAGCACTTTAAAAAAGTGCACATATGATACAAAAAAGTTGGAATGAAAGAATATTAAACAAAAGTTCTACCATGACATATGTGACTCCTTCAATAAGAGCTCTTGTAACAAGATTTTGGTTATTTCTTTTCTCTTCTTGTACAATTCAAGAATACTCTCCCTCTTCGAGGTCCATGAAGAGGCATAGTTTAAAACAAGAGAGCTCCCATGCTGCCAACTTCACTCTGTTCCTTGACAAAAATTTCAAAGTATTGGTAAATGATGGTGACGGCAAGCAGGATTCCCGTTCCAGATCCAATAGCTCCGAGGAAATCTGCTAGGACTGAGAGGGCCCCGATGCACAGACCACCAAATGCAGCAGCTGTGGGAATGTACCTAGGAGAAGAATTAGCAGCAATTGGAATGGGAAAAACCAAACCCTGAGTTTCTTGGTATTTATTTCCATCTGCATGCTGCGTTCCTTAATCTCATCAAAAAACCCATCACCCAGCTCTTCTGCATCAGTTTTATGTGGTTAAACTCAGCAGAATTCATCTTAATTCTTTATACCACTGAACAAGCTCAGATTGTGCAAGAACAATAAGGTTTAAGAATAAAATAGGCCAAAAGCCTATTATACTAAATTAATTATACTAAAATAATTGCCCCCAGTTTCATGATATGAAATCTATATCCACCCCTACTCCCCCAAATGAGCTATACCCTTCAAATGCAGAATACAACTAGAATCAATTAAATTTCATTGATCAATGGCCTATCAAAAATCACTGATATCATCACTAGATAATCCCTCCACACATAAAGACTGAAACCTCTCTCTGACTCAGTAAAAATTTTTAAATTACTTTGGTTGGAAAAAAATTCATACTAGTAGCCAAAAAACTTGGTGATGATCCTGAGTTTAATTAGGTGAGTTCTTGGGTGACAGATATACAATCCTGTTATTAGGCCTACATACAAAAGCTCTTCCAGCTTGTTAGGATTAGCCAAAGCTTGTCATCCCAGAGAAAAGCATTCAAGAACATAAGATCACTCTCCCACAAGATGAAATAAAAATGTGAAATCTTATTGGGGAATGGGTGATCAAAGCTCAACTACAAAGATCTTTTTCACACACACACATGCTCTGAATGGGAATACTGATATCACATTAGCAGAGTCAATGTCTGTGAAAGGTAAAAAACTGGTTACTCACCTATTTAGTTCATGGACCATGGAAGTTTCTCTGTGACCTCTCATTACCATCTGCTGTTCCTTTAGCTGTTTTGCAACCTACATGCCACCCGTTAGAGGAGAAAACAGATTACCTTCATCCATAAATATAAAATCAACATATAAGTTTTAATTTAATAATAAATCTGTTATTCAGAATACTGACAATAAAACAAAAACCCCAACACAGATTCAAAGACTTAAACTGCTGCAGAGAAGTCAGATGACAAGCAACCCTTTCCTGAATCTTACTTCTCTTCTCAGATCTCTACAAATTCAGTGTTTTGCTTTGGGCAAAGAGCTAAACTGTAACTCAAGTTATATATCTTTATATTTATTTTAATCTCACTGTACTATTTGTATAATATAATATTTGTGGGATCTGGAGAACATCTCAGATACTTAGATGGCAAAGTAGTTAATAAGACCTCTCCCCATTGTGTGCCAATTCCATTTCTACTTACATCTTTGGCTGAGGAGCCTGAAACTTCAATCCAAGTTTTGGAAAAGAAGGCACACGAACCCAACATGAATACTATGTATACAACTGCATGCACAGGATCTTCTAACACAGAGCCAAAGGATTCTGGGGGTGATAGGTAATAGCAAAGGCCACCAACTGGGTAAGCACGAGCTGGACCCCCAGAAGAAGTATCCTAGAGACAGTAAAAACAAAGCAAGTTAATGCCATTCTGTTAAATCTCAGTTCTCAAATTTGTAGTCAAAAATAGTATTCAGATTAAATGAACTCTGAAACTGAATGGAAACATTTCCAATTTCATTTGTCATGGGGGAAAAAAAATGCCTCCCAGAATTTTCTCCTCCTCCCCTGCTCAAAAGCACTGTTTTTTATTTTTAATAGCAATATACTTAAGAATTATATGGGCAAAAATACTTGACCCCATGTAATCACACATTAACTTAGACCAGAATTGTGTGTACACACATACACACACAACCAAAAAACAAATATGTTAAAAGAGACATATACTTACAGACCAGGTGCCCAACAGGCTAACCAATAAGTTGCCACTGAAGCGAGCGGACAACATCTGGGAAATGACGTACAGATTAGATACGAGAGCAGACTGAAGGATGATGGGAATGTTGGAAGTGTAGAAAAGCTTGATGGGATAGGTGTTGTACTGACCACGGTAACGTGCTGATTTGATAGGCAGGTCAACTCTGAAGCCCTAAGGAGTCAAAGCCAAACATTTATTTTATTATACATAACCATATGGCACATGCTGAGCCTTCTGGCCAAGAGTTCCTTGGGTTGCTGAAGGAAGAAAAAGGAAATCAGAAGCAGAGATAGTACTGGGGGCCAACAGAGTAATTTCACACACAATAGCTTCTTCAAAAATATTTTTTGGTAATTAAAATCTTGCTTTAAGGCCTCCCAGCTGCTACAAGAGGACTTCCTTCATCACCCTAATTTCTTCCAATCTTTTCAAAGTGTCCACCAATGTTCCTTTGCATTTTATTCTTCTTGTAGTTTAATAGATACTGAATTTTTCAGCTGTACTGCCCCACCCCCCCAATGAAGCCTTTTCATAATAGAGATTTTATCTTTTAAAGTTTTTAACCCTCTCTCCATGTCTCCAGTGCTCTGAAAAACAGGCTTCTTAATAAACCATCAATAATGTTGTTACCAATTTCTGCAAAAACCCCCAAAACAAACAGGTAATATACAAACAGATATATAAAGCAAAAGTTAGGGCCTTAATGGATGTTATGTCCTTCATCACTTGTTATACCGAGGAGCTGAAAATTATAACAAAATTTTTTTTTTTTTTTACAACGGCTGAACTAACCTCTCCCTCCCCTCCCCTCCAGTTTTATACCATCAAGGGAGCAGCACTTTATTTACCTCTCTATTTGGGCTATAAACATCAAGTTCAAATTTTTCTTAAGAACACATGTGATGTTTGTGTACAGGTTTCAGTGTCTCAGCCACTGAAATTATTGACATTTAGAACATTCCATTTTAAAAAGTCAATTACTGTGACAAGTGTGGAAAAACATTATAACAAAGGTTTGTACTATTTCTTCCACTGAATGCCCTGCTTTCTTGTGTCTTATTTTTTGCTATTTGTGTCAGAGATTTGACCCACCTTAAAATGGAATTGTTCTATAACTGAACAAAGGAAACCTGTTTTATCCTGATCTGGAGTTAAAATGGC
Source organism: Antechinus flavipes (assembly GCF_016432865.1). Classification (NCBI taxonomy): domain Eukaryota; kingdom Metazoa; phylum Chordata; class Mammalia; order Dasyuromorphia; family Dasyuridae; genus Antechinus; species Antechinus flavipes. Next base: position 57,822,199 of record NC_067398.1, on the reverse strand, counting down.
CTCACACATATCTGGTCCCAACCTCTCATTTTAGAACAAAGACAACTGAGTAGAGGCTAAGTGACTTGCTTGAGGTCACAAAACTAACTGGTGACAGTGAGTGACCAGGTTTCTCACTCCAGGACACTATATTCTTTCTATTCTATTTTTAGCAAAAGCAGTTGGCAGACTTGGGAGTTTTTAAACCTCTGATTCAAATGAATCAAAGAGATTCTTTTGGATCCAACTCTGAGCTTAGCTACATAACTCCTGACAACTATTATTTTTTGTAAATGGATGTCACAACTGGTGATCAAACCAACACATCTGCTGTGGAAGGCATAATCTCCTTCCTGGATCAATGGCTCCACTCAGAATCCTTATGATTTTCAGTTACAATGTCCAGACCAGAGCCGATTCTCCCCTTCTCCCCCCAATCCTTGCTCCTTACCCCCATTCCCAGGCTCACTTTTTCCTATGCTCTCATCTGGCTCTACCACATCCTTTCATTGTAACTCTTAACACTCTTGCTGGTTCAGTGTTTTTCAATCATGTCTGTGACCCCATTTGGGGTTTTCTTAGCAGAGATAGGGGAACGGTTTGTTATTTCCTTCTTCAACTTATTTTATAGATAAGAAACTGAGGTAACCAGTGTTAAGTGACTTGGTTGAGTTCACACAGTCAGTAAGTGACTTAAAGGCCGAATCTGAACTCAGGTCCTTTTGATTCTAGGGCTGGTACTCTGTCTACTGTTAAATTGCTTTTTTCACTTAGACTCCAATGGAGATTACTTTGTACTTATTTGGCACTAAATAAAGGCCTGAAAACTGCTTCATATCACTCAATATTTAGCTGAGAAGCAGCAATGGCACTGATGATAAGAAGCCCACCTTGAAAGCAATGGGTTTTAAGACCCATTTGAAAAGGACTGGCCTGGCTCTGTGACTCTGGGCAAGTCACAATTTCTAAGTGCTCCCAGCAAACTTATTAAGACTATAAAGTGAAGAGTAAGTGCAGATTTATAGAGGGAGATTTCTCATCAGGAATCCCCTAAACCAAAGAAACCATGTAACCCACCTCTCTTCCTGCCCCCCAAGCCCAGACCTTAAAGATCAACAGGATAAGTCCAATACTGAAATTATTTTAGACCTTTAGATTTCATGAATGCCTGTGAGAACTTGTAATCCAATCTAAGTACCCAAACAATTGGAATCTCAAGAAAAGATATGGACTAACCTGAAAATAGATAACAACTGCAAATACAAATATGGTGGCAATCAGATTCATGAGGTTGGGAAGGTTTTGGCGGTAGAAAGCTTCTCGAAGGGCCCGAACTTTATCTGTTCGTGTAGCCAGCAGATGGAACAATGCAATGATGGCACCTTCAAATTCCATACCTAAAACAAAAAGAACCAGAAAAAGAGTAATTAATATTCCCCTCCCCCCAAAATATTGACTATGGTATTCCTCTACTAATTTTCATTCTTTCTGCCAGTGTTTTAAGTTGCATGATTTGAAGTTGCTGTAGTCGGAGGAAAAAAAAATGATATTCTAAGATAACTCCCATATGGCCTGCAAGTTTTTTTGTTAATGATCAAGAGTCAAAAAAAAGAGTAGGCTCCTTTTCTCTAACCTTGAAGTTAATGGTTTAATTAAAATTTGACAAAATCATCTAGCTACTTGATGGTGCTTTTAACTGATTGTCCCCCTATATAAATGTTCTTGTACATTATCTGCATTTTTATAATTCCACAATAAAGCAATTATACCACTATGAATATTTGGCAATCAGCCCCAATGAACTGGTGCTGGCTTACTGGCAGAAACCTAAATTTCCTTGCACTTGCATCATTCCCAGAAATGTGAACTCAGTATATGGCATCCAAGTATGAAATGGAAAACATCTACTTAAGTAACCTGATTCTTAAAAGCAAGCCCTTTATCCCTCAGAAAAAGTCTTATGCAACTAGTACCTCCTTTCTTAATGATAGTTGCACCCTATAGCTGAGTAATAAATATGTTAATTTGATTTGGCTGGGAATAATAAAGTCCAGGAAATCAAACTACTCTCATATTAAAGCACTGAATTATATGAAGCCATCTCCTCTAAGTGTCTTTGTTTTCTCTGTTTCCCAGATTTCCTGCACTCCTCATTAGCATGCCTCAAAGATCAGGGCTGTTCTCTTTGCTTTTATAGGTATCTCTAACATTGAGCACAATTCTACAATGTGGTTAGCATTTAAATGTCTTTATCCATCTATGCTACCTATAGGATCCAACAAGCTTTACTGGTTGACTCTTCTACACAGCAATTATGTTTTCTTAACTCAAACTACCTAATGCAGGAACTGAAAAATGGGGCCTTCCCATTTGCCACCCTAAAGTACTGAAGAATTTTTAGAACTATTTTGTCATTCATTTTAATAATGAATTTCTCTAGGTCCATCTATCTTGTTCTTATAACTAACAAACATGTATTTTTCTGAGTCAATCAACAAGTAAATGATGCCCAATAGAGGCATACTCTATCCCTGGGGGAGAACAACACGAAGTGCAGGGATCTGTTCTATCAAGTCACAGGGGAAGGTACAGAATTAGCTTTATTCAAACTTCCACCACTATTTAGCATCTAATCTCACAGGCCCTTCTGACTAATATAGCACTTCCCCCTGTTCTTTCCCAACTGAATGTTTGCCCTCTCACTACCCAGTCCCCATATCAAGTCCTGACAATCTTACCTCCACAACAACTCTCCTTCGTGCCCTCTCTGCTCTGATGCTGCTGTCCCCAAACCTGGACTAATGTAATAAGAGGTTGGGGGCCCAAGTCCCAGGACTTTCTCTGTTCTAGCACATCATCCAAGCTGTGAGACTGGTCTCTACAGGTCTGACCACTTCACTTCCCAGGATTCCTTAGGCCTCTAGGATTAAGAGAAATTGCCGCTTGGTTTTTAAAGCCTTTCATACCCTTGTGCCTTCTTACATTTCCAGTCTTCTTATAACCTGCCCCTTCTACGTCCTCTAGAACCCAATGACAGCGGCAACTCTGCTGGTCCCAGCTCTCCAATGCCCTCCCTCCCACCTTCTGCAAGGACCCTTCCCTGCTATCTCTACTTAGCTGCCTCTGTCCTTGCTCTCTAACCCTTGCTCTACTCTTGACAATTCAGCCCCCACGCTTACTATGCCCCGAATTGACACCTTCAACATAAAACAGTTTCCTCCAGACCAAAACCAACTGTCCCATATCAATTCTTTTCTCCCTTACTTGTGGTTGGTAATGCTGGCCACTTGTAAGAGAAATAGGACCAAAGACTACTCAGAGGTGGCAGGGCCCGAGATGGCAGAGCTCACTTCCGCCTGACGCTCTGTGTCTGTCTAGGGGACTCTCTCCTCATGCAGAGTTCAGTTCTAACTCTTTACACACTCTCAACCCCATTCATCCCACTCCCCCATTATGGTGTCAGTGGTTACTTGCAGACAGATCGCTCCCACATCTCCCTCCCCTCCTTTTCAATCCAAACCTTCAGCTAAAACATCTTCTTGCTGATGCCTCTAAGTCCAAGTGTGACCACAAGACCCTTCAAACTCCTCCACCCTCTTCACCACAGACCTTCCCAACCTCCTCTGCTGTCAGCCTGTCTTATGCCTCTTCCAGTTCTTCCCACAACTCTTAAGAGCATAGCCCTGACTCCCTTTTCTTGCCCACTTTAGTCATCCACGCTGCCTGCCCCTCTCCTGCTTGGTCCCCCCCTCAACCTGTTCTTCTAGACTTTCCCCCGCCCTCTCCCAGAGTACTCCTGTCATTACACCTCCCTGCAGCAGTTCACTGCTATGAACACGTTCCCTGTAGCTCAGGTGAAGGATCCTTGCCCTCTAACACGTGCTCCCTTCCCTATTCTTCCACCAGTATCTACCCATCTGCTTCAGAGCTCTTGAACACCTATTTTTAAAATCTAGGGAGCACCTCTTTATCAGCTGTACCTGACCCTCATTCCTCCACTCAAAGCTTTCTTCAGGACATAATCTGCTTGGTTAAAAAAAAAAAAAAAAACTCGTTCCTTTGTTTTCTGTCTCACTAACTAGACTAGAAACTGTAAGGCAAGAATGACGGCCCCAGAATTCAGCAGACACAAAACACTTCAATGTTAGCTGTTTGCTTCCAACAGGATTCCACATCATTGATCAAATAACTATGGTTACATGACAATTAACATCTAAGTTGTTTAAAGGGTTTCCCCTCGGCACAGAGAAGTTGTATTTAAAAAGTCTTCTGTTTCCAGGTAGATTTTTTCAGCACTTGTTTGGGCACTCAAAGCACTTTCAACAGCGAAGGGGAGAGGCTGGATGCACATGAACATCTATTTACGAGACGAAGGGCCAGGAGACGGGTGCAGGTCGGGCTTACCTCGGCCAGTGTTGACGGTGGTCGGGCTGAACGCTTTCCACACAATGGTCTCACAGATGTTGGTCGCAATGAAGAGAGAGATACCAGAACCCAGACCGTAACCTTTCTGCAGGAGCTCATCCAACAGCAGGACAATTAATCCAGCCACAAAGAGCTACAATGGTTAATGGAAAACAAGGTCAGCAGCAGATACCCCATGCTGTTCATCACTGGCACTTTGAGGCCTGCACTGCCCTTAGGCTTCTGGGGCACCGCCACTAAGAGACAAGCTGAGGCCGTCCTGGTCTAATGGAGAATGGCTCTAAGCACTTCCTCCTCAGCTGGGTCTGAGGACAAAAATGGGGCCCTCAGAGGTCACCCTCAGCCAGAGGATCCCATTTCTGTACCAGCCAGATGGGTTACGCAAAAATGATTAGTGAAAGATTTGGAAAGGAAGAAAGAAAGGAGCTATTCTGGCAAATTAATTACCTGAATGGTGATCAGGAGGCAGATGCCAGCACCCATCTCAGAGGGGTCTCCATACATGCCAGTCATTACATACACAATTGATTGGCCAATAGTAATAATCATGCCGAATACTGTAAACCAAAGAAATATCAGATCACAATTCACAATGGCGGCCACAGAAGGTAGTAGCAGCTAACATTTTAAAATTAAGATCACCAAGTATCCCTATGATATCAGCTTTAAAGCATGCCATTAACGTGCTTTAAAAGTAGCAGAATGCCTTCCAAGAAAAGGAAACCTAGTTCCTAATTTTATTTTTGCTATTCAAAAGGCAAATTAATTTAAATAATTAGCAAAGAAAAAAATTAAAACACAGAAGTGCTTGGAAATTTCAGGCCCTATATAAGTTCTGATATCACACTGGCTAGAGCAAAGAACACTGAAATGGAAACTAGAAGAACTGAAGTGTAGATTTGGTTCTGCCATTTATTAGTTTTGTGACCCTGGGCAATCATTTAGCCTGTTTTCCTATCTGAAAATTGGAACACTATTACCTACCCTGTGGAGCTATGGACTAAAACAAGAACATTTGTGTATGTACTTTATAACTGTAAAGTGTTACATAAATGAATGCAAGGAGAAGAGAAGGGAATAAGCATTTATACAGTGCTTAATTTGCACTAGGCACTGAGCTAAGTGCTTTATAATTATCCTCTTATTGGATCTTATGCCCTGGGCAGTCAAAGGCAAAGTGACTTGCCTAAGGTCTCTCAGACAGTAGGTGTCTGAGTTCACAAGTAAATGAGTCTTCTTGAAGGGAAGCTATTTGGGAGTCCATTAACATTTGCCCAAAAGGCTGGCCTGAGGTTTTAGCCCAAGCTTAATCACAGGCCCAAAGGTGCATATGAAGAGCACACTAAGCACCAAGTAGAATCCAATTCACCCAAAGATTACTGAACAATGATCTTTCTCTCTTAAGGATCAACAGAATATATATGAAGGGGAAAAACTTACTCTTTAAAGAGACATCTCTGTTTCCTACAAGTTATTTTAACCTCGTAGAAGCTTCCCATTTTGAAGCCCATTTGACATCATCAAACTTTCATTGTCACAAGCAGCGCTGTGTCCCCTCCCACCCCTTCAGGAATGCTTTCACAGTACTAGATACATCACTAGGCCTACAGCTTCAATTCTGGCTTATTCTGTTCTGTGATTTCTTTTTTAACCCCAACACTCTAGTCAAGTATAATTCTAAGTTTGATTTTATTTGCAGAATTGTTTGCCTGGCACCAAATTCCTGAGGAAAATGACATAAAGAGGAATGGCAGTCTTTTCAACAATGATCAACAACAGCAGCTTAGTCATATAGTACTTTATAGGCTACAAAGCACTGATTGGGAAACTGAGGCTGAAATGTTGTAATTTTCTCATGGTCATCTACCCAGGAAGTTCCACAGTCAAAACTTACACCAATTATCTTCTAACTCCAAGTTCAGTGGTCAGTGTCTCCTATGATGTACTCAACAAATCATTCAATGTTTCAATGCGATGATCCAGGCTTAATGAATATTTTATGCTTCCAAACATAATTTTTAAAATTTATTATTTAAATTAAAAAAATCTGTGCTCACACACACATATACATATATGTAAAAGGGGCTACAGATTAAAATAATATTTCCACCCATTAAGTATAAGATCTTAAGGCACAAGAAAAGATACCAAATCGTAAATACTCATCTTTCTATTGTTTAAAATGATGTTATAAAATTGAAACAGCTTGTGCAATCCACCGGTAAAAGAATATATGCTGGCCAAACAATATTAGATATAATTTCTAACCGCCAATAACAATCCTGTGAGTAGCACAAGGTCAACTCTAATGCTTTTGATCACTGTTACTGATAACAGCTGGGAATGAAGCAGATTGTAAATAAGCTACTCATTAGGACACGTACAGTCTTTTCTGGCTCAAATGAACTTTTTTTTCACAGCTGAAAAGGCAAAGAAGGAAATAAGCATTTTATTAATAGTCTACTATGTATGAGGCATTGTGCTAAGAGCTTAATATTTCATTTGTTCCTCACGTCAACTCTAGGTTCTACTGTTATTCTGCTGGATTTGAACTCAGGTGTTCCTCGGGCTACTAGGTAGTGCCCTAAAGAGTGTGAGATGGGGAATCAGGCAGACTCATCTCTCAGAATTCAAATCTGGCCTCAGACTTAGCAGCTGTGTAATTTTGGACAAGCCACTTACCCCATGTGCCTCAGTTTACTCATCTATAAAATGAGCTGAAGAGGGAAATGGCCAACCCTTCTATCATGTTTGCCAAGAAGACTTCAAATGGGATCATGGAGAGTTAGACATGACTAAACAACAAAGCTTCCTGACTCCCTGCTCATTACTTTATAAACAAATAAACAAAAACCTTTCTGGAAGCATAATGCTTTTTAGTGCTCTGAATCTGAACAACAGATTTATTCCTTTATATTCCATTCAGCTGCTAGGGAGTGTTTTGATGGGACTCAAGCATCAGAAAGCTAAAAGACTTAAAAGGGAAACATTGCTCTGACTGCTCAAACTTTTATTTTTTATTGACTTTATCTTCTCAGAAACCTAAAGAACCTTAGAAACATTAAGAAATCTAAGAACATTATTCACAATGTCACCTACACTTCTGGGCGCCATTGAAAAGAGCACGGTCTTTTGGGGTGTCACCCACTTCAATTATCTTCGCTCCAGCCAGAAGCTGCATGATGAGACCAGAGGTAACGATGGGAGATATTCCTAGTTCCATCAGGGTGCCTGTAAGACAATGGGGGAGATAAAACATTTTCTAATGTCCAAGGAAAGATGTCAAATTTGGACAAAGTGAACTGGTAAAGCTTGATTCATTTCTGTTCACCAGTTATATAAATACAACATGTCTGGGCTGAAAATACAACATTTGAATCCAAGCAAAAATAATGCTGAAATACTAACTATAAAGTGAAATCCAATTCATTCTGGAAATCCTGCCAGGCAATGTCTCATTCTGTTAGAGAATCACATGGTCTCTAGGCAGACCCATGCATTTAAATTCACCACAACAGATTCATTCTGGTTTTGTTGAGATAAGAAAGGTTTACCTCTTCATCTGTTATTTAAAAGGATAACATTCAAATAGTTCCTAGAGACAGGGACGGGTGTCTATACAATTGTATACAGAACTGTGAATAAATCTTTACCTCTCATTATACTAAAGTGAGCTGTACCACCAACTGATACTGAACTATTTTTTACAAACTAGTTAATCAAATACATCAGCAGGAATACACAGCTACCCACCCAACTCCACCATATGTAACTGTAGAGATTATACACAAAAAATTGCCTTAGATTTTAGACTCATATGCATAACCTATAGATATGAAAAAGATGCAGCTGAGAAACAAATCACACATTCTCTGTTGTGGGCCACCTTATCAAAACCGGGGGTGACAGGTAGGAATTTCATCGTTTCTCTTGTGCAGGCACATTTTAAAAATCCATCCCGTTTCTCATACAAGGTCTTATCTTGTTATTACAAACTGCATACAAATGCAATCCCAAACAATTTAGTGCCTTAGTATTGACTTGGACATTTTATAAATATATTCAATGCTGCCCATTGTTCCTTTATTTACTCTATTCTCCAAAACCATATTTTCCATAAAGACTCTCTATACCACAGAAAAAAGTTCAAATTTACAGCTAAATTCATCACCCACTGCACAAAGCTCACAGAAATAGTCCGTTACCTCTGTTAGAGGCCAAGATCACTCGCATCCAATAGAAAGGATCAGCTGAATCCGATGACATGATACCAAACAGAGGAATCTGGAAAAAGGCAAAGAGAACAAAGGGCCAACACTTAGCTTCACCTCGACATCTCTTACCCCAATAACTTTTAAAATACACCTTTAACACAGAAAATATTAAAACTGAACTCACCTGGCAACATACTAAGAAGATAAAGAGTGTGATTGCAGTCCATAACACCTTTTCCTTAAACTGGATCTAGAGAAAAACAGTGAAAAGTTTTAAGAAGCAGAAATACTTTTCACAGCAATCAGTCCAATAAAAATAATGAAATCCTTTATTTTCTCCTTTTATAGGAGGATACGTACACCTTAAATATCCTAGGCCAATTGTAAATATTTTCAGGATTAAAAGTTTTTAATTAGATCCATAAACCTAATGTATTTGAATAAAAAATAATGAAATGGCCAAACTTTGGTTTTTAAACAAATATGGCAACACTTAATAAGGTTATCACCAATTACAGTAAAAAAAAAAAAAAAAGTGTTACTCTGAATTCTGCTAATTTTAAATCTGTGATAATTCAGTCTGGATTGGGCTCATGGTTAAACCACTGTACTATCTGTGGAGAAAAAGTGGTTTCAATGAGCTAGTTAAAAATGAAACACCTTTTTGCCAGGGGGAAGAGGTAAGGAGAATTTAATATTTTAACCTACTTGCAAAATCAATGTTTTGAGGATCTCAGATAAGTCATTATTGTACATACTGAATACAAATTAGTTTTATGTTTTCATTAGAACCACTGCTTAGAAACAGTTAACAATCCAGTAAGTGACTACATATACTCAAATAAAATAAAATTGTATTTTTCTAAAAATATTCTGATTCAGACTGACTTTCCTCGTATGTCTATGCTGATGACTTTTCTCTCTTTGTTTAAATAATCTTATATTATTAGGGTCAAGGAAAACTACTTAAAAGGCTTGAGTCATCTAGTCTTTGATTTACCATGGTATTAACTATAGTCACCTTGCTTCTACTCATTTGATAAGATATAATGATTTTCTTAGTCTGTACTGTGGTATGCCCCTTAATATAGCCATCTGATATGCAATCCATATTTACCCACACTTAGCTCTATTAAATAATCAAACTTTGACTTAATTTATAATGGAGAACAGACATATCTTAAATTTACTCGTATAGCAGTACATTCCTGTTGGTGAATCTGCCTCTCTCCCTTCCTTCTGTATGCAACAATCTCACTAGAATGTCTTAAATGTAAATTTGAAATAGGCAACATGATTTCAGACTGATATGGTATCAGGCTTTTATTAAAATAGTTCCATATGGGGAGATTCTAAGGATCTCAACTTGAAAGTGATAAATATCCTTAGAGCTAGAACTAAATTATACTAGGTCAATGTTTGACTGAGAGGCAAATTAAGGAAAATTCATGCCTTGTGTTATCCTTTTATTTTGTCCAATTCAAGCCTTTTAGAATCTTCACGATAAGGTGATCATAAAAAGAAATGAAATCCAATAGCCATTTTTACTACATATTAGAAACTCTGGAAAAAGGTTTCAAGAGAAAAGAGATTTAACTATTAGGTAAAATGATTCCTAAATAACCCATAGATTTTATTTATTTGTACAGTTTTCATCCCAATGAGAAATGGCTATGGTTAGAAATCAAAAGAAAATTAGGCTTAAGTTCTGTAGGTAAATTAAGTAAATTAAATAATTCATTTGTTAGTCAAACAATACAGAATGATAATTACGGCTCACACTTAGACAGCATTAAGATATGGTAAACAACTTTAGTTAAGAAAGCTAAGAGGCATGACTTGGCTACAGATATGTGTCAAAAGGGAGAATCAAAACTTATTCAAGGGTCTTGACTTTTTAGTCCAGAGCTTTTGTTTATTAAGTCAAAAAATCTGGGTTCAAATTCCATCTCTGATATTAACTATACTAATCAGTCACTTAATCTCTTTGGAATTCAAGTTCCTCTGGACTCCTTACACTTGGCTCATACAAGGCAAGATCAGTCAAGTACTTGACCAACTTTAAAGTTCTAACATAATCAATCAGTAAACATTTACTAAACAATTATTATGTGGCAAGCACTGTAGTAAGCATTGGGGATACAAAAGGAGGCAAAAACCAGTTCCTGTCCTCAAGAAACTTCAATGAATGAAACAGCATGCAAATATATATAAAACAAGCTATATATAGAATAGGTAATAATTAAGGGAAATTATTGGAATTAATAGGGGAAGGCTCCCTGTAGAAAGTGGGATTTTAGCTAGGATTTAAGAAAGTAAAGAGGAGGTGGGGGAAGACTAATCAAGAGCCGAGGAAGGGGAGCACTCTCTGGGCTAGCCAGAAAAAGTGCCCAGAGACAAGAGTCAGAGTGGTTTGCTCTTAGAACAGCCAGGAGGCCAAGATCACTGGATCAAAGAGTATGTGCTGGGAAGGAGTAAGGTGTAAGGAAAGGTAGGAGGCTAGTTTATGAAAGGCTTTGAATGCCAGAGAAAGCATTTTCTATCGGATCCTTCAAAGAACTCTTGGAGTTTACTGAGAAGGGGAATGACATGATCAGACTTGGACTGTAGGAAAATTACTTCAGGTCTGAATGGAGATGGACTAGAGTGGGGGAAACTGAGGCAGGCAGACCTACCAGACCCAACCAGACTGTTGCAGCAGTCCAGGGATGAAGGGATGAGGGCCTAGGAGGGAGTGGGGATGGTGATGTCAGAGGAGACAAGGGGACATATCTGAGAGAAAATGCCAAAGTAAAATTCACTGGCCTTGGCAAGGGCTCAGATATGGGAGGTGAGACACAGTGAGCAGAGCAAGATGCCGCCTACACTGTGAGCCTGAGGGGCTGGGAGGATGGTGTGGCCCTCTACATATGGAAAGCAGGAGGGGGAAGGGTTTAAGGGCAAAAATGAATGTTTTAAACATGATGAATTTATTAAAGACATCCAGTTCAAGATGTCTGGGGGGAAAAAGCCTATTATTATAATTTGTACTATGTAATGCTGCTTTAGAGTATCAAAAATTTGTGATTCTGTTAATTTTTCTGCACTTATGGGCCTTAGAAACCCACTGTCAACAATTTCTCTTTTTATAATCAAATTATCTCCCAAATGAGCACCAATACGGAAACTGGGTCAAATAGCTTATGGGTCTATTACAAACATGACAGAATACAAAAATGATAGGCTGTGTGAACTTTGTCAACTCATGAAAACATGTTTGCAAAATAAGAGTAAGTGTACTACACGTACACTGATCACAATCACAACTAAGTAAAGAGACAGCTACAAAGATGAGCACAGAATCTATCAAACCACATGATTTTGAACTTAACATTTATGAAACCTTTTTCTGTTATGTCATTTAAAATGAAGAAACTTAGGGCCTTGTGGCTTAGAATCAAAGCTTTGAGGCATAGAATAAATAACCTTATTCTATTATTATAAAGAACACCTTCTGATATAATCAGTACAATTTTACCTTTAATGCCTTAATTCTTTCCACTAAAAAAAAGTTTCTAGAAAACTAGAAAAAGGATAAGGTATCATCTTAGCAGCTCAGAGGCATTGAAATTGGACTTCTGAAATGTTAATAGCTCATCTCTGCTACAGTAATTGCTAGGGCTCTGTACTGTTCTCCAAGACCTCTTGCTTACAATTACCGTGATTCCATACTGTTCTCCAATATAAAGAGGAGTGGTCCTCTGTGGGTTCTTTCCTTGCTGTTTGTTCTCTAAGCCCCTGGGCTGACCACTACCATAAGTTCTTTGCTGTTCTCCACCACAAAGCCCCTCTGGAACCACTATCGTAACTTCTTTAATGTTCTCCTGTACAAAGCCTCCTGCCCCTCTCCCATGGCTCTTGCTTCGCTTTCCCCACTCTCCTCCTCCCTCTACTACACGAGGGATAGCAAGCAGCCCTGCAGGAGGCCGTGGCGAGTTTTGGCAGGTAAAGTCCGGGACCCCTGGAGCAGACTTCCAGGTCCCGGCTGGGGTCCTCGCTTTTCAGGGAAGGCCAAGCCCCCCGGAGCCCTTTCCAGCGCCTACCCGGGATGCCGGAGTCGGCTCCAAGTTCCCGGGAAGTTCGGCCCGGGACTGAGGGGGCGTCGCGCGCCGAGGCCCAGGGCCGGGACCCCTCCTCTCCTCCCGGGGCTGCCCGGGCCATCTTACCTTCCTCTCCGGCTTCTGGATCTCCGGGAGGATGACGCAGAAGGGCTTGATGACTTCCAGAAACTTAACTGCGAGAGGGAAGAGAGACAGCGAGTTAGAGCCGCGGCCCCCGGGGGGTCCAGGGGTGGGGGTGGGGCCGATGGGGACGTGGGCCTCGGGGCGCCCGGCCCGCCGCACTAGGCCTGTGGGAGGCTGGCTCGGGGTTCCCGACTCGGTACTCACTGCCCATGGTGGCGGCGCCGGGTGCTCAAGCTCCGGGGAGGCGACGGGTGCCGCGGCCGAGCCCGCGAGCGGTGCGGCTCAGCCGGGGGACAGAGAGGCAGAGAGAGCGAGGAAGAGAAAGACACGTCAGTAGTAACGCCGCTCCCTCCGAGCTGGGCGGGGCGGGAAGGGAAGTGAAGGCAGCCGGCGGGGCCGCGGGGGCGGGCGGGAGAACTGAGGCGGAGGTGGCGGCTGTCGGGTGCCTTTCCGCTTCCTGCCACGCACCGGGCTGGCCGGCCCTAGGCAGCCACACTACAACTCCCGGGATGCCGTGGGGCCTGCGCGAGCTCGTCCCGCCCTCCTCCGGAGCGGGGAGGCTGGGACAGCGCACTGCTGGCAACAGAGAGCATGCGCGGGCGCGCTGCAACATGGGACTTGTAGGCAGGAGTGATTCTCATCGCCCATGCCCTAGGGGGTGTGGCTGGCATGAGAGGCTGCAGGAGAGAAGGTTGGAGCTTGCTTTAAGAGTCAAGGACAGGGTCCATGACCTAGGCATAAAGAACGAGATTATAAATAAATTAGAGGAACATAGGATAGTTTATCTCTCAAACTCGTGGAGGAGAAATAAATTTGTGACCAAAGATGAACTAGAGACCATTACTGATCACAAAATAGAAAATTTCGATTACATCAAATTAAAAAGCCTTTGTACAAACAAAACTAATGCAAACAAGATTAGAAGGGAAGCAACAAACTGGGAAAACATCTTCACAGTTAAAGGTTCTGATAAAGGCCTCATTTCCAAAATATATAGAGAACTGACTCAAATTTATAAGAAATCAAGCCATTCTCCAATTGATAAATGGTCAAAGGATATGAACAGACAATTTTCAGAGGATGAGATTGAAACTATTACCCCTCATATGAAAGAGTGTTCCAAATCATTATTGATCAGAGAAATGCAAATTAAGACAACTCTGAGATACCACTACACACCTGTCAGATTGGCTAAGATGACAGGAAAAAATAATGATGCATGTTGGAGGGGATGCGGGAAAACTGGGACACTAATGCACTGTTGGTGGAGTTGTGAACGAATCCAGCCATTCTGGAGAGCAATCTGGAATTATATCCAAAAAGTTATCAAACTGTGCATACCCTTTGATCCAGCAGTGTTTCTATTGGGCTTATATCCCAAAGAGATACTAAAGAAGGGAAAGGGACCTGTATGTGCCAAAATGTTTGTAGCAGCCCTGTTTGTAGTGGCTAGAAACTGGAAAATGAATGGATGCCCATCAATTGGAGAATGGCTGGGTAAATTGTGGTATATGAATGTTATGGAATATTATTGTTCTGTAAGAAATGACCAGCAGGATGAATACAGAGAGGCTTGGGGAGACTTACACGAACTGATGCTAAGTGAAATGAGCAGAACCAGGAGATCATTATACACTTCGACAACGATACTGTATGAGGATGTATTCTGATGGAAGTGGATTTCTATGACAAAGAGACCTAACTGAGTTTCAATTGGTAAATGACGGACAGAAGCAGCTACACCCAAAGAAAGAACACTGGGAAACGAATGTGAACTATCTGCATTTTTGTTTTTCTTCCTGGGTTATTTTTACCTTCTGAATCCAATTCTCCCTGTGCAACAAGAGAACTGTTCGGTTCTGCAAACATATATTGTATCCAGGATATACTGCAACATATATAACATATATAGGACTGCTTGCCATCTAGGGGAGGGGGTGGAGGGAGGGAGGGGAAAAAAATCGGAACAGAAACAAGTGCAAGGGATAATGTTGTAAAAAAAATTACCCTGGCATGGATTCTGTCAATATAAAGTAATTATTAAATAAAAATTAAAAAAAAAAAGAGTCAAGGACATAGTTGAGAAATCTTAGAGACGGTTTATTGCACCCTCTCATCGGAAAAACAAATCCTCACCCAGAAACAGAGTAGAGGAAATAAAGTGAGCATTTTTTTTTTTTTTTGTATCCCTGAAAAGAGCATTCATTCCTTCAAACCTTCACCAGAATCAGGGGGAAGAAATGAAATGTGCATTTTTTGGGAATCCCTGGAAAGGACATTCATTCATCCTTTCGGACTTTCTCCAGAATCAGGGGGAAGAAATGAAATGTGCATTTTTTGGGAATCCCTGGAAAGGACATTCATTCATCCTTTCAGACCTCCACCAGAGTCAGAGAGAACAAATAACATGCCCACCTTTTTTTTTTTTTTTTTGGTGAATCCTTGGAAAAGACATTCATTTTTTAAGGCCTTCGCCAGAATCAGAGGGAATAAATGAAATGTGCATATTTTGTGATCCCTGGAAAAGACATTCATCCATTCTTTCAGACTTTCTTCAGGGGGAAGAAATGAAATGTACATTTTTGCAATTGATAGAAAGGATGTTCATTCTTTCAAACCATCACCAAAACCAGGGGGAAGAAATGAAATGTGCCTTTTTTTTTTCTTTTTTTTGGTAATTCCCTGGAAAGAGTATTTATTCTTCCAAATCTTCACCAGAATCAGGGGAAGAAGAGGAAATATACATTTTTTTGGGGGGAAATTCCTGGAAAGAACATTTATTCATTCACTTATTCACTCATTCATTCATTCATAAGCATTTGTTAAGCCTATACCAAGCATTGTGCTACTTAATGAAATTAGGAAGATAAAATCCAAGAGTCTTTGAGGTCAAGGAGTTTACATTTTACTGTAATTTAGTGTAGTTCCATTATGTGGCTAAAATAGAATAATAGATATAAGCTTAGAGATCAAGTACAGTATACATATATACCAACCAAAGATAGTTATTGTTAGATCAAGAAAGGCCCACAGGCATCCCTACCTCCCTTTAAGCCTGAGCTCAGTGGTTTCCTTCTAAAGTAAACCGTTCTTGTGTGAATTAAGAGAGGTGGGGAAAAGCTTCCTCTAGAAGGTGGGATTTTAGTTAGGACTTTACAGAAACCAGGAAGATCAGTATTTGGAGAGGAGAGGGAGAGCATTCCAGGAGTGAGGGACAACCAGAGAAAATGTCATAAATGCGGAGGAAGAATGTCTTGTTTATGGACTACGGATTGAACAGGGCTTTGAATGCCAAACAGAGCATTTGTATTTGATCTTGGGGGTATTATATATATCATATATAAGGATCTCTACAGGCTGAATATAGATTTAGTTTTAAAATTCAATTTTATCTGTATTTTATTGTATGTTTAAAATTTATTTCACTATTTCCCAATTATATTTTAATTTGGTTTGGGCTGTACTTAGGAATGTATGTCCAGTTGTGTTTGTCTCTGCTTCTGTAGGTGATTCTCTCGGATTATAAACCGAAAAGCAGTTGCCAAAGAAGTTTTCTCCTCCACGGCTCCCTACGTCAATGAAGTCTCAAATTCAATGAAAGAAAATTATAAAAACTAGTTTCACAGAAACTTATTTCCATTATTCCATTCCTCTGAGGACTCTAATATATAATATAATATGTAGGATACCATCAGCAATTTCTTTTGGATGATCATCAGCAAACATTTGAGTTTCTGGGCTCTTCTCTGGGCTCATCCCCCAACTCAGACTCCCTAGGGAGGGAGCAGATATTTCAGATTCTAGGAGTAGCCCTAGATGGGTGATTATGTCTAAGAGTAACTTGAGTCCCTATCAGTGTGCTCTCTGTAGACAATATGACAGTAGATGTGGTTCTTAGTGAAGGCATTTATTTAAATGTCTTAGCAAGACCAGTAGTATAGTGTATTTCTCCCTTCGCTTAGGGTAGATTTTCTCTAAGTACACCTAAGAGTCTATGACTCTTGAATGGCATGAATACTATGAATGGTAATAGATTGTGGGCACAAGTTTACAGTGTAATAGTAGTTAGTGAACTACATACGTAGGAAAGACGTAACCATGGCAGCTCAGAATTCTGGAACTGCAGTCTTGATATCTTTTCTTTCTCTGAAGAATTCTCGAAGGTCACTTCAAGTGGGACTGGGTGTTGGTAACAGACAGGTTGATTGGCTGCTCAGCCTGTCTGAGGAAACAGAGTCTCTGTTGGACATATTGGTCTGGACAGATTGCTTGACCACTGAGCTGGCTCCCTGCAGACCAGGGCTACTCTGCTGTAAAGATCAATTTGTTGGATTTCCTTGGCTTCCTCTTTGATGGGAAAGGGCAGTCTCTACCATCTCCAGCTTCAGGCTCAGCTGGTTATTCCATCTTTTCGGAGAATATTACTACGCTCTTTCAAAAGGAACAGAGACCCTTAGCAGAAGATTGGGAGAAGGCTCTTCCCTAACTACTTCCTCAGGGCTTTATTTATCTATTTAAAAAAATATATTTTATTTTCAGCTCAGAACAAAATGAGCATTTTCGTAATACGGTACAATAAAAAAGATGATCATACATGAACCTGCAAATCTACTATATACAACTTGCTCTTCTCTCCAGATATAAAAAAAGTTATCATGTAAATTCTTTTTTCTCTCTCTCTTCCTCCATTCCACCTTAGAGAAGGCTATTGTTACATTAAATTATTCTATATCATACTTTTATTTATCAGTTCTTTCTCTGGATGAAGATGACATCTTTCTTATGTCCTTTATTTTTGTGTATTTATAATTCTCAAAATGACTTAGTTCTTAAAACAATATTGTTGTTATTGGATGCAATGTTCACTTTACTTTTTATCATTTCATGAGTCTTTCCAAACCTTTCTAACATCACTGAGTTCATCATTTCTTATAGCAAGTAACAACTACACCACAACTTAATCAGTCATTCTCTAATTGAAGGGATTCCTACAATTTCCAGGTCTTTGTCAATACAAAGAGAGCCACTGTAAAAATCCCACTCAAAGTTATAATTATTATTTGTGGATTTCCCTCCATCTTATTTTTACTATTTTCTTTCTCAGCTTCTCTTTTAATTCTGTTACCTTATCTTTCCCCCCACCCTCTCATCCCCTCTTCACCCCTCTAAGAGTTTCCACAGCTCATCCCCCCTTTAATCACAACTCACATGCCCCTTCAAAAGTCCCCCTATTTTTTCTCCCTATACTTCCAAATTCCAATCCATACACCTCTCTAAAAGTCCCTGCCAAATCCTAATTCATACACCCTCTAAAAGTCTCTCCCCTGTGCTGCACTTGTTTTTCCCCTTCTTTTGCGCTTTGCAATATTTGCAATATTCCAAGATACTTTTATGGTAGAAGTGAAATTTGGACTGTATTTTCACCGTATTTAAATTGATTTTTTCTTGTTGCTTGCAATATTTTCTCTATAATCTGAGTTTTGAAATTTGATGATGACATTCCTGTCAGTTTTCTTTCTGGGATCTCTCTTTCTCTTTTAAAATAGTATTTTATTTTGCCAAATACATGCAAAGATTCTTTTCAACATCACCTTTGCAAAACTTTGAGTTCCAAATTTTTCTCCTTCTCTCTCCTCTCTCCCCTTCCCTAGACAGCAAACAATCCGATATAAATTAAACGTGCAATTCTTATAAACATTCCTATATTCATCATGTTGCACAAGAAAAATCAGATCAAAAGGGGAAAAAACACAAGAAAGAAAGAAAGAAAACAAACAGACAAAAAACAATTAAAAAAGGTGAAAACACTATGCTTTGATCCATATTCAGTCTGCATTGTTCTCTCTCTGGATGTGGATGGCATTTTTCATTCCAAATCTATTGGAATTGCCTGGAATCATGAATTGTTGAAAAGAGCCAAGTACATGGAATCTCTTTCAAGTGGTGATTTTTTTTTTCTCTTTCTACTTTACCTTCTTGTTCTAGAACTTCAGGACGATTTTCCTTCATAATTTCTTGTAATAATGTATCCAGATTCTTTTTTGATCATAACTTTCAGGTAGCCTGACCGTTCTCCAGATCAGTTGTTTTTCTAATGAGATGTTTCAGATTCTCTTCCATTTTTTCCTATTTTCATTATTTCTTGGTGTCTTATAATGTCATTCAGTTCCTCTTTCTCAATTCTCATTTTAAAGGAGTTTTTTTTTTTTTAAGATTTCAGAACTCTTTTTTTCCAATTAGTTAACTTGCTTTTCATAATTTTCTTGGATTGCTTTTATTTTTTCTTATTTTTTCCTCTAATCTCTCTTATTTGTTTTTTTAATTCCTTTTTTAGTTTTTTCCAGAACTCTTTTTGGGCTTGTGACTGTTTGCTGTTACTGTTTGGGGTGAGTGACTTTTTTTTAAACCTCATCTTCTCTGAACATGAATTCAGATTAATATTATTTTAAAAAATATCAATGTATCTATCTGTGGCTGATTTTTTCCTTTGCTCCTTCATTTTTATTTTGTCTTATTTTTAGCAGTTTATTAATATAATCAAGTTTGAATCCTAAGTTATGAGTAATGCCCCTAGGTTTCAGGTCCTCTTTACTGTTATTTTCTGAATTCTATCCAAGGGCTCAACCTCAGGGACTTCTCTCCTCCTCCCTTAAGCCACAGTTAAGATCACTAGCCATGGGGTCCAGAAAATATTCTTGCTCACCAGGTGTGTGCTCACTCCTTACCTACAGTCACAACTGGAGATCCAGTTTGGTCAGTACCTTTAGGTCTGGATTCAAGAAATTGGGGATGGGAGTGGGGAAGAAGGGGAAGGAACAGATCCTCTCCCATGCAGCCTTCTTCAGTACATTAGGTAAAAGTTTGTGAGATGAATGTTCAATAAGGTAAAGAAGGTGAAGTGAAAGTTGAGGAGAAATTACTTGAGACCTAGTCTGATTCCTAAGAAAGGAGCTCCAGGGCCTGATGTTTGTTGATGCAATGGAGTTAGCCTGAAGATGTCTACGTATCACTCAGGGAAAACCTTAGTCCTTGGAGGTTTTGTGCTTCCAGAGGTCCTCTCAAATTGTCTTGGAAGGACAAGTGGTTTACCCCCTTTATTTTTGCTGCTCTATGTTCATTTTGTGGTGACTTTCTGTTTGCCTATTGGAAAAAAAGCCTAGAAATTTTTGACCTCCTTTGCCATTTCCCCAGAATTTCCCTTCCTCAAGGATTTAGCTTTGAGATTGGTCACCTCCAGGCAGAAGATCATAGAAGTCTAATCCTTCCAATTGAGCAATTCTTCCTGGTTCAGGAATACCAGTTGCCAGCCAGTTAGATTTCCTAGACTTTTGAAGAATCCTATGCAATGGATTGGTTGGAGACAAAGGTATAGAGTAAATCTATGTTCTGGAACAGGTTCCAAAGTGTGAAATTCATCCTTTACTTCTTGAAAGATTCCTCCTCTCTCCCCCTCCAATATTTCTGTCTTTGTTTCTTCCAACCTTCAAATTTGCTGGAGTCTAAAGGGGGCCCAGCCCTACTTACATCAGGATCTACTAAAGATGAAACTTTGTGGGTGGTAATTGGGGGAATTTAAAGAAGGTTAATATAAAGATATAAGAAAACTAGCAATATGATTTTAAAATAATAATAATGGCTTTTTATTTTTCAAAATACATGCAAAGATAGTTTTCAACATTCATTCTTGCAAAACCTTGTGTTCCAAAATTTTCTCTCTCCCTCCGTCCATATCCCATTCCCTAGACAGCAAGTAATCCAATATAGGTTGAACATGTATAAGTCTTCTAAACATATTTCTACATTTATCATGCTATGTAAGAAAAAGCAGATCAAAAGGGGAAAAAAAGAGACAAAAACCATAAGCAAACAAACAATAACAACATCAAAAAAGATGAAAATGCTATACTTTGATCCACTTTCAGTTTCCATAATTCTCTCTTTGGATGCAGATGGCACTTTCCATCATGAGCCTATTGGAATTGCCTTGAATTACCTTATTGTTGAACAGAGTCAAGGGCATCACAGTTGATTATCAATCTTGCTGTTGCTCTGTGCAATGTTCTTTGGTTCTGTTCACTTCACTCAGCATCAGTTCATGTGAGTCTTTTCAGACTTTTTCTGAAACCAGCCTGCTCATTATTTCATATAGAACAATAATATTTCATAACATTCACATACTATCACTTATTCAGCCATTCCCCAACTGATGGACATCCACTCAGCCTCCTGTTCCTTGTCACCACAAAAAGAGCTGCCACAAATACTTCTCCACATGTGGGACCCCTACCCTTTTCCATACTCTCTTTGGGATACAGATCCAGCAGAGACATACTTGCAATATAAGGTAATTTATGCTAGGTGACTATGTGAATGGGACAGACCTATTCTTACAGGAGGAAGAAATCCCTTTGATTCATTCAGCTGAGGATTTTATCTCTAAAAGAGATATAGCAAGGCTCTATGAGGGGTATCTAGATTCTTGCCTCAAAGACCAGGAATCAGTTACTGACAAATATTTAAGAATATAGTGTTTAGAACTAAAAAGAGCTTATTGATTGACTTTGTTCCTATCATTGCTACAGAATCATAGAATTTAGAGATAAAAGGGACCTTAGAAGTTATTTGGTCCAATCTGGTGATTGGTGAGAAAATTGGGTCCATTAAAATGTTTGCCCAAGGTCACCTAGGGAATAAGCACCAGATCTGGGACTTGAATCCAGGACCTCCAATTCTAAGACTGGTGCTCATACCTCTGCAGTCTCTCTGCTTAGAATGTAAAACGTGAGAGATGAAAGAGACTTTAGAGGTGATCTAGGACATCCCCTTCATTTTACAGATGAAATTTAAGGAAGTTATTTGCCAAAGGTTACAAGCTGCAAAAAGGAACCACTGAGAGTAGTTCTGGCTCCCAGGATGAGCGGATAACTCAAAATGTGCCCTTGGAGATGAAGCATTACAAAAGGCATCTCAAAGGACTGGCGAGACTTACATGAACTGATGCTAAGTGACATGAGCAGAACCAGGAGATCATTATATACCTCAACAATGATACTGTTTGAGGATGTATTCTGATGGAAGTGGATCTCTTCGATAAAGAGAGCTAATTCAGTTTCAATTGATCAAAGATGGGCAGAAGCAGCTACACCCAAAGAAAGAACACTGGGAGATGAATATAAATTGCTTGCATTTTTGTTTTTCTTCCCGGATTATTTCTACCTTCTGAATCCAACTCTCCCTGTGCAATAAAAGAACTGTTCGGTTCTGCACACGTATATTGTATCCAGGATATACTGTAACCTATTCAACATGTAAAGGACTGCTTGCCATCTAGGGGAGGGAGTGGAGGGAGGGAGGGGAAAAATCGGAACAGAAGTGAATGCAAGGGATAATGTTGTAAAAAATTACCCTGGCATGAGTTCTATCAATAAAAAGTTAAAAAAAAAACCAACAAAAAAACCAAAAGGCATCTCAAGTAAACTTTTTAAAGTTAAATTCAACTGAGGTTTAGGGAGTCTCAGAGATAGACTTGGGATTGGTGTTTCTGTACCTGGAGAGATCTATCAAAAGAAATGGCACCTGGTCAGAAAGGAGCTTACCTTGTGAACAGTTGTCCTGTTGTGGGCATGTATGTGTGTGTGTGTGTGTGTGTATGTAATATGGTGGTTTTCTATTTTAACTATTTCTATTTAAATTTTTTTTGAAATCTGATCACAAATCTCAGTTGTTTTGATTCACTAAAGAATCACATGTATCATCAGTGCCTTCTAAATTTTAGCACCTAGGGACAAAGCACTTTAATTATTAATTATTAATTATCCTATTTTATCCTCACAACCACTCAGGGAAGGTAGATGCTTATTTAAAAATAATAATAATGGCTTTTTATTTTTCAAAATACATGCAAAGATAGTTATCCTCATTTTACAGATGAGAAAACTGAAACTGAGCTAAGGTCAAATAATTTGTCCAGCTAGTAAGCTTCTGAGGTAGGATTTGAATTTTAGATCTGGAACTTTATCCACGACTATAGAATCTCAGTTCAGATGCCACCTCAGGAGCCACTGATGACCTTAGGTGAGATGAAATTTCTCTAGACTTTAAATTTCCTCAAATCTAGAATATAAGGTCAGATGAGGAGGTCTTTAAGGTCCCCTCCAGCTCCAGGACTACTATCCCATCAAGGAGAAAGCACAATCCTTTCCTTCACAGAGTCTGCAGACCAGCTTTATGTGTATTTACTGTGTGCTAACTCCTATGCTAGGTGCTATGGGGAAAATAGACAAAAATAATAAATATACAACCTTCTCTCAAAAAGGTTTAAAGCCTAGTCGGGGAGATAAATTGTATACATAGTTAAATAAGAATATAATAATGTATATATATATAGATAAATGATAATATAATCATACCCACATAGATAAATAATAACATAATGTATAATATAATGTGTATATAAATTATAATAATGTATACATAAATGATAACATAATATAATAATGTATACTTAGGTTTATCATTTATTTATAACATAATAATATATATATGGATAAATAATAATATAATAATGTATACATAGATAAATGATGATACAAGGGAGCACAGGCTATTTCATATAATGAGGAGAACATGAATGATGTTTGGAAAAATCTGTACATCAGGTCAGTGACAGATAAACAGACTATCACTTAGGTATCCAGCTCCTAGAGCATCCTGCTTCTTCCTCAGCTGTGGCTCCTCTAAAGGGAGGGAATCTCATGTTGTAATGGTAACCAGGGTGGCTCATGAATTTGACTAATCTGACTTGGTTACTGTAACCAGCTGATTCTCTGACCAACCCTTAAAGACCTTTATTAGATTGCAAGTTTCTTGAAGTAAGAAAACTTGGGTCTTACCTATACTTAATTCTTCCCCAGCACTGACTGTTATACACTGTTATACAGGACGCAACCTTTGTGGATGGCATTTATATTAATTTGTTGCTGACTGGGATGATTCAGTTGAACTTGAGTAGTTGGGATGGGTTGCTAATATTTTTAAATCAATCACTGGACATTTACAAATGAGTGAATATACTTATGTTTTATTAAAGTTTTTTATTTTCAAAACATATGTATGGATAATTTTTCAACACTGATCCTTGCAAAATCTTGTATTCCAATTCTCCCCCTTCCTACCACCCCCCTCCCTAGATGGCAAATAATCCAATATATATTGAACATATTAAACTATATATGTTAAATCCAATATATGTATACATATTTATACAGTTATCTTGCTGCACAAGAAAAATCACATCAAAAAGGAAAAAAAATGAGAAAAAAACCAAAATGCAAACAACAACAAAAAGAGTGAGAATGTTATATTGTGATCCACACTCAGTTCCCACAGTCTTCTCTCTGGGTGCAGATGGCTCTCTTCATCACAAGATCATTGGAAGTGGTGAGGGAATATATTTAAAGTGCTTTGTAAATCTTAAAGCAATATAACAATAGCTAAATTTATATAGAGCTTGCATATGTCAGGCACTATACTAAGATCTTTAGAATGATTATGTTATTTGATCTTCACAACAACTCTTGAGACAGAGATGCTATTATTTTATACGTGAAGAAACTAAGGCAAATAGTAGTTAAGTGATTTGTTCAGGGTCACATAGTGTCTGAGACTGAATTTTAATTCAGGCCTTCCTAAATCCAGGCCTGCAATTCGGGAATCCAGGCCATTTGACCCCTAGCTGTTAATGTTACTCATTAGTAATAAATAATGATAATAATGACAATAATAATTGCCTGCTATGGGTCTGACTGGCATTGAGTATGCATCTATAAAAGTGAGAGAGATTCTGCTCTCAAAGGCTTTGCATTTTATTGGGAACAGATAAGCAAATTATGCAATAACATTCAAAATTAGGAGTGATTGCATTCTAGGGAATTAGAGAAATGATTTATTGAAATGCTTTATCCAGCAGCATCAAGTTCAACTGCATAGGATCAAATACTCTGAAAAAAACAAACTGGGCTGCAGAGATTCCGGATCAGCAAAGACTGAAAGCTCAGCAGAGAAAACTGAGCTGCCCCTAATTCATAATTCAATTCAAATATTTATGAAATACTTAGTGCCTAGAAGTATGGCAAACCACTGACATTGGGGAGCAAGGCAATGGGGTTAAGAAGAAAACTATGTTATCAATGGAAAAAGAGAGGAAAAGAGGAAGAAGAGGTCATAGTAACTTGGGTGAGATACCCAGAGAGATTGACCCATGGTTTTAGAGATGGGGAGGAAGGCACAGATTCAGGAAATGGGAAAGTATAATGGGATTAGCTCATCAGTAGACTGGGGATATGGAGTGGGGGCAGTGACAAGTAAAAAATAGTTACATGGCTTCAAAGTGAAACTCAGAATCTGGGACCTTCTGGAGATGACAAAGGTATTGACTTAAGACTAGGAAAAGGAATTGTTGTACCTAGGACAAACAATGCAAAATTTGCATAAAAAGAAGAAATGCTATTTTCCATGGCAAGATGGAGGAGACTCTGGATGCCCAGAGGCTGCTGCTTCTGGGAATGCTACCAATAGCTACCCCAATCCCCATCCCTAACCTTACTAAGCCATCTGGTAATTTCATTTGAAAACTAATTATTCTGGGAGATAATGAGTTGCTAAAGTTACTTTTTTTCTTCACATTTGGCATCCAAAAAAACCTAAGTACAACAATACTTAGGTAAAGTGGTTTTGAGAAGCAGAACCATCAGATGGAGTCACTCGTTTTGGAATACCTGAATTGGACCTGAATTGGAATCATCATCCTTGACATTTACTAGCCATGTGGCTCCTGAGCAGTCACTAGCCTAGACCTCTGGTTCTTCAACTGTGGGATGAGAGGGAGGTTGGACCCAGGACCTCTAAGGTCCCCCTCTACTTTAAAATCATGAGCTATGACCCCCGCTTCCAACTGGATTGGTCATAGATTTCATTTCAACATAGACTATCAAACCTTTGCACAAGTGGTCTCCTGTGCTTCAAATTGGGCTCCTTCCTCATTTCTCTCTCTGACTCCCTTCAAAGCCACCTCATGCAAGGAACCTTTCCTGGTTCCCCCAGTTATCAGGGGTTTCCTCTGGAGCCTTCAGAGGGCCCATACTCAGAACAGACCACAATGTGGTAGCAAAAGTAACTTTTATTGAATAAGGATGAACTATGATTTCTGGCAGCTGAGGGAACCCCAAGAACATCCCTGTAAAACTGCAGTCTGGAGCACTTCAGGCATCCTTGACTCCAGGAAATGAAGACTTCAAGGAATTTAATTAGGATAGTCCTTTTAAATTCAGACTGCCCCTAGAGTTACAGGTCTCTAGGAAGTTACAGATAAGGGAGTTCATCTGGCCAGCTTCACATGACCTGGCTGAGCAGGTGGGTATAATTCCACTATCAGGTTCAGATAGTCTCTCCTAAGCTGGAGATTAGGTGGCCCAAGATGTAAAATTCTGGACATAGGGTCAGGAAGATCTGATTTTAAATTCTGCCTCAGACTATTACTAGCTGTTATCCTAGGCAAGTGATTTAACCACTATCTGTCTCAGTTTCCTTATTTGTAAAATGAGGAAGAAAATAGAATTTATTGTTGGGATGGGTTGTTGTGAAGCTCAAATGGGATGATGTTTGTAAAAAGCTCAGCATGCAGGTAATCAGCACATAGTAGGCACTATATAAATGTTTATTCCTCATCTTCCCTTTCTTCCTCAAGTCTGGACTGCTCCCCCTCCTCATCTCTATCTCCTGGTCTCTTTCGAGACTCAACTCTGCAATGGATAGAGGACTGGGCCCAGAATCAAGAGGACCCGAGTTCAAATGTGGCCCCAGTGGGCAAGTGCTTAACCCTCAAAACAAAACAAAACCAACCAACCAAAGACTTAGCTGTAATTGCACCTCTTGTGGGCAGCCTTTCCCCATCTCACCTTGCAGCTGGTACTTTCCCTCTGACACGATACCCATTTATCCTGTATCTATCTTTTACACAGCCCTAGGTATTTGCATGTTTTCTCCCTCACTAGAAGATGATCCTATTTTTGCTTCTCTTTCTTATCTCCAGCACTCAGCATAGTTTCTGACAGCTTTCTCTAGTTTGGGGACAGTCTCCACTACAGGGGAAATAATCGGTCACCTGCATTTGCACTTTCGATACTCACCCTTTCTATTACCTACATCTCTTTTAGATTGTAGGGAATCCCCTTTGCTGCTTCTTTGTTGCTCTGAGTAATAATATGACTTTTGGCCAGGAAGCCTCATGCTCCTGCCAACATTAGATCTACTTTCTAGCCTGTGAAGGACATAGGTTCGAGTGATGGAAACCACAGATCATCAAGAACCAATATGTGGTAGTGAACCTAAGTTTTATTGAATAGGGATCAGCTCCAGGAGGATCTAGCAGCAGGGAGAAAACTTGGTTAAAAAAAACTTTTAAAATGATCCCTGATTCAGATGGAAGCTTCAATTAAGGCAATCCCTTTTATTCAGGCTGCTCCCTGGTTATACAACCTAGAGAAATAACTTGGTCTCTAGGCAGTTATAGATAAAGGAGATGACCTGGGCAGGTAGCCAGCACTACCTGGCTGTGAAGGTGTGCTGTTTAATTCGACCATCCTGGATCAGACAATTGTTACTCCTTTAGATGGAACTGAGAAAGAATTTTATATTCCTTCATTCTGTCTTTCCATATAGAGTCTTCCATAAATTCCTTGTCTCTTACACCTTCTCTGAAATTAATTTATAGTTTGCATATATGTAAATGTAATATATTCATATATAAATTTACATATAATTATATATTTATTCTCTATAATATATATTATTATACAAATAATTATATAATTTAATCTCTCATAAGATTGGGTCTCTATTTCAGATATTTTCCCTCCCCAATGTTAGCCACTAAGGGACCCAACTCCATTTAAATAATTAAAACCAATGATTTTTTTTTGTATTTTATTTATTTTAAACACATTTGTTATCTATTCTTCCAATTTCCCCTCTTTGCAAATGAACAATGAAAAAACCTCATAACAAAAATGCATAGTCCAGTAAAACAAATCTCCATATTGGCCATGTCCAAAGATACATATCTTCTTCTGCCTTTTAAATACACCATCCCTGGAGGTAGACAGCATGCATTATCTTCCATTCTTTGGCATAATGGCCTATCATTACACTAATTAGGGTAAAAGTCTATTTTTTCTTATAATGTTATTATTGTATTAATTATTTTTCTAGTTTAAACTTTACTTTCAATCAGTTTATAAAAATTTTCCTATTTACTCTGAAATTATATGTTCTGTCATTTCTTATGATTAAATAATATTCTATTACAAAATCATTCCATAATTTGTTTAGCTGTTCCCAATAGGTGGTCACTCTCTTCGTATTCATTTTGAGATTATAAATATTTTTGTGCATATAAATTTTATAGATCTAGTAGTGGTATTACTGGGTCAGAAGTATGGATAGTTTGGTCACTTTGGGGACATAGTTCCAAATTATTTTCCAGAATATCTCAACCAATTTGATCTCTCCTATCACCATAACAACTTTCATGTTCTTTTGTTGTTGTTTGCTCATTTTTCAGTATGCTGTATTCCCCTTTTACCAAAGTGAGATATATCTTTCTTGCTGATCTTTTAATTTGTCTTGGGCTAGAAAACTGTTTTACTCTGCCCTTTTCTGCTTCTGCTGCTCCAGAAGATATTTTAAAGCATAATTTTGTAGTTATTTGGAGGTGAATTTAGGATAGGTCAAGTGAGTTCCTGCCTTACTCTACTATCTTGTCTTGGCCCTTCTCTGAGACTCCTACTTTCCTTCTTAAGACTCTCTCTCTTCCTCTGGCCCTGTCCTCTCCTATTTTCCTTTTGAACATAGTGGATTTCTATGCTTTAATCTTTATTTGTCTACTTGTGTAATTGTGTTCAATCTTTCTTTATCTAGTTCAAATACATTTTCCCACACTTTCCTCCATGTTTAAATACTTTTCATGATATATATTTTCATTATATGTCATTGATTTCCTTTTCCTTTATTCTTCAATATAATCTCCTATCCCTATCATTTTTTTCTTTTCTTGATACCATAAAAACAAAAAAAAAAAAAACTGAATCCAGGCTCTATCTCTGTCATATTTATCTTTCCTTAAGACCCTTAAAATTAATACAATTCTGAAAATATACTTGTTTTATTTTTTTATCTCCCATTAGCATGTAAAAAAATTCCTAACTACTCTGTCCTTTCCAAATGAACAAATTGTGAACCTTTGTTTATTCACCTTGGCTCCTGGGTTTTCATTTCAAAGTGCCTATTCATTTCTGGACTGTTCATCAGGAATTCTTGGAAATTCTTTATTTTGTTTAAAGGTCCACCTTATCTTTCCCCACTCTACTACTCTATTTAGTTTTCCTGAATAGGTTATTCTTGGTAGTAAACTTTTATTTTTTGCCTTTGAGATTATTGTTCCAAGTTTTCCTCTCCACTATTAGTGGCAGCTTCCAAATTTTAAATGATATTGACCATGGTTCTTAAACTCTATGTTTTTGGCTGCCTGAGTATTTTTTTCTCTCCCCCGGAAATTCTGGATTTGGGCAATGATACACTTAGGGTTTTATTTTGGGATTTTTTTTCAGGAAGTGGCAAGTTGATTTTTTTCTATTTTCACTTTATACTCTGGATCTCAAAGTTCTGGGCAATTTTAATTTTTGATTTCTTGATATATAGTATCTAAGCTTTTTTTGGGGGGGGGGTGTGGAACTTAGGCATGTAAGAAAGAGATTCTAACCCCTTTCATCTAAGTCTGGGCTTTCTCTAAGACTGAATCTAGTCTTGTTCAAGGGATTCAGTGATAGAGATCCCTCTTTAGTAGAGAAGAAGGAGGATACTCCAAGTCCTGGAACCCAGTAACAGTTCTTATTGCTAGACTTCTATGCAATCAGGAGAGGAGAATTTTCTGAGACCAGGAGTTCTTGGAGGGACATATAGTTCATAGCATCTTGTTGTTTGTGATTTCTGTCATGGCTGTGGGGCTTCTGCAATGGCAGCCTTGTTGGGCACCATGACAGACAAAGTAGAGAGCTGCAATGGTTATGGTGGAAATCTATGGAAGAGGAGAGGGTTGGGGACTGGTCAACTCTAGTTTTAGTGAATCTGGGTTGGGGGGAGTGGGCGGATACCAACTTCTAGCATTCAGGTATTGTTGACTTTTTCTTTTTTATTATTTAATATTTTATTTTTTTCTAATTACATGTAAAAACAATATTAACATTTTTTTTTCAGATTTTGAGTTCTAAATTATCTATTCCTTTCTTTGCTCATCCCGCATTGAAAAGGCAAGAATTTGACATTGGTTATACATGTGTAATCAGGCAAAAAACATTTCCATGTAAGTCATCCTGTGAAAGAAAGCACAGATTTAAAAAAAACCCAGAAAAATAAAGTAAAGAAAAAGTATTTTTGATTTGCATTTGGGCTCTACTACTTCTTTCTCTGGAGATGGATAGCGCTTTTCAAAATAAGTTCTATAAAATTGTCTTGGATCATTGTATTCCTGAGAATAGCTGTTATCCACAGCATATCATCATGCTATATTGTTGTTACTGTATATAATGTTCCCCTGTTTCCACCTATTTTACTTTGCATCAGTTCCTGTGAGTCTTTCTGTGTTTTCCTGAGAGTATCTTGCTCATTATTTCTTCTTATTATTTGTGTTTTTTCCCCCTGAGGCAATTGGGGTTAAGTGACTTGCCCAGGGTCACACAGCTAGGAGGTATTAAGTATCTGAAGTCACATTTGAACTCAGGTCCTCCTGACTTCAGGGCTGGTGCTCTAGTCATTGTACCACCTAGATGCCCCTCTCATTATTTCTTAAAGTAAAACAGCATTCCATCACAATTATATATTACAATTTGTTCAGCCATTCCCCACTTGATGGACATCCCCTCAATTTCTAATACTTTGCCGCCACTAAATGAGCTTCTATAAATATTTTTGTATACATAGGTCCTTTTCTTTTTTATTTCTTTGGGATATACACTTATGGTGGTATTCTTTGGCCAAAGATTATGTATGATTTTATAGCCCTTTGGGCATAGTTCTGAACAGTTTTCCAGAATGGTTGAATCAGTGTACAATTTCACCAATAGTACATTAGTGTTTTAATTTTCCCACATTCCCTCCAACATTTGTCATTTTCTTTTTCTGTCATATTAGTCTTACACAGGTATGAGATAGTAGCTCAGAGTTATTTTAATTTGCATTTTTCTCATCTATAGTGATTTAGAGCATTTTTTATATGACTATAGATAGCTTGGATTACTTTGTCTGAAAACAGCCTGTTCATATCCTTTGATCATTTATCAATTGAGGAATGGTTCTTATTTCCATAAATTTGACTTGGTTTTCTATATGTTTGAGAAATGAAGTCTTTATCAGAGAAATTGACTGTAAATTTTTCCTCCCACAGTTACCAACTATGTATTTCTCTCTATCCTACTTCCCCTCCTGTTTATTTTACTTTCTCTCTGCTTTTACTCTAGTCTTAAAAGTTTTAAACTTAAAAGTTTAAAAAAAAGCTTAAAAGAAAAGCTTCTATTATCTTTCCCAGATACCCTTCTTTCTACCAGTTCCTTTTTCTTATCTCCTTCCCTTCCTATTTTCCTTTACATTAAGATAAATATCTACATCCGACTGATCATGTATATTATTCCCTCTTTAAGCCAATTTTGATGAGAGCAAGATTCATGTGATTCTTTCTCTGCTTCCCCCATTTCCCACTCAACTGTAAAATCTCTTTCAAGTCTCTTTTATGGCAATCAGTCACTCTACTTCTTTTCCCCTTGCACCAATGCAGTCTTCTTTCTCATGTTTTAATTTAATTTTTAAAGATAAATATCTTAATATCTCTGCTTTTTGCACATATATACCCCTTCTAACTACCCTAATTATGAGCAAGTTTTTAGGAATTATAAATATCATATTTCCATATAAAAATAGAAATAGTTTAATCTTATCTAATGCCTTATGATTTTTCTTTCCTGTTTACTTTTTCTCTCTCTCAAGACAACTGCAGTTAAGTGACTTGCCCAGGGTCACACAGCTGGGAAATGTTAAGTGTCTCAGGTCAGATTTGAACTCAGGTCTTCCTGATTCCAGAACTAGTGCTCTATCCACCACATTATCTAGTTGCTCCTCCTGTTTCTCTTTTTATGATTCTTTCACAACTTGTAGTTGAATAATAAAATTTCAGGGCAGCTAAGTGGTGCAGTAGATAGAGCACCAGCCCTGGAGTTCAAATCTGACCTCAGCTACTTAATACTTCCTATCTGTGTGACCCTGAGCAAGTCACTTAACCTTGTTTGTGTCAGCAAAAGAAAGATAAAATTTTCTATTTAGCTCTGTTTTTTTTTTTTTTTTAAATCAGTGATGCTTGAAAGTTCTCCATCTTGTTGAATGCCCATTTTTTTCTCGCTGAAGGATTATACTCAGTTTTTCTGGGTAGCTGATTCTTCGTTCTAGCTCTTTGGTTCTCCAGAATATTATATTCCAAATTCCCCGATCTGTTCCTCTGTAGGAGCTGCTAAAGCTTATGTTATCCTGACAGTGGCTCCATGATATTTGAATTGTTTCTCTTTGCTTGAAGTATATTTTCTGTGATAAGGGAGTTCTGAAATTTGGCTATAATATTCCTGGGACTTTTCATTTTGGGAATTTTTTCAGGAGGTGATCAGTGAATTCTTTCCATTTCTATTTTATCCTCTTGATTCTGGAATATCACAGCAGTTTTCCTTGATAATTTCTTCAAAGATGGTATCTAAGCTCTTTTTAAAATTATAGCTTTCAGGTAGTCTAAAAATTGTTAAATTATCTCTTCTGGATCTATTTTCCAGGTCAGTTTGTTTTTCCAATGAGATAGTTCACATTTTCTTCTATTTTTTCTTAATTTTGATTTTGATTGTTTTTTGATATCTCATAAAGTCATTAGCTTCCACTTGCCTGATTCTAACTTTTAAGCAATTGTTTTCTTCAATTTGTTTCATCTCTCCTTTTTGATTTGGTCAAGCCTACTTTTTAAGGTGTTCTCTTCAGTGAATTTTTGCATATCTTTTCCTATTTGGCCAATTCTGCTTTTCAATGAATTCTTTTCCTCATTGGCTTTTTGTATCTCCTTTACCATTTGGCCTATGCTGTTTTTAAGGTATTGTTTTCTTAGGTATTTTTTAAAATTTCTTTTACCAAGCTGTTGACTTGTTTTTAATAATTTTCTTGCATCACTTTAATTTCTCTTCTCAATTTTTCTTTTAGTTCTTTTATTTGATTTTCAAAATCCTTTTGCGCTTTCTATAGTCAAAAACCAACTAATTTTTTCTTGGTGGCTTTAGATATGGGAGCTTTGAGTCCATGTTTTGATCATCCTTATCACCATACTAACTTCTTATGGTCAGAATTTTCCCCTATTGTTAGCATATTTTCTAGCCTATTTCTTGACTTTTAACTCTATGCTGAAGAAGGGATCTGTTTCCTGGGTAGAAGGCACTCTCCCAAGGTTTAAGTCTTTTATGCAGCTTTTTTCAGAGGTGATTCTGGGGAACCATAAGTTTTTGGCTTTTCCAAAGTAGTATGATCTAGGGAGAGTCATAGTTACTATTCTACTCTACTGCACTGGCTTGTGAGTGACTGCAGACAGTCTTTTCAATTCTGGATTAGCTGTGACCAGTTGCAACTTCTGCTGTGCTAGTGGTCCTCCTCCGGGGTTAAGTCTGGACTGTGACCTAGATCTGAGTATGGGTAAAAGAATAGAGTCCTGTCCCTGGTGCCAGCAGAGGGACCATTGATGTAATATAGCTTCTAGGGGAGACAGCAATGATTTTGAGTCCCCTGACCTTGGCGGGGCTTCTGGTCTAACAATAAGTCAGTAATTTTAAATCTTCTGGCTGTGGAGCCTGCCCCAGGGAGCTCTTACACCCAGTCTAAAACTAAGGATAGGTCTGATTCTGAATAGGCGGCTTCTCAGTTCCTTATTGACCATTAGATAGATAATCTGTTGGTCAATGAGAATCAACTCCTGAGACTACATCTTGGTCCTACCTCTGGGCCATAAAATTAGCATATTTACAACATAAAGAACTAGAAAAATGTTTCTCTTTGCTTCTGTTTCTTTTCTAAATTCTCTTGGAATTTAGTCCACTTGTTATGGTGTTACAATTACAATAAATCTTGACCAGGAAATGGGTTCAAGCCTGAAAATTCTTTTGAGACACTTCTCAACACCTGTCTGTGACCTGTTTTTTGGGGTCCCCTTTTCCAACCTCATCACCACTGTAAATCTCTTTTTGACCCAGTGTTTTATTTCTTTACCATCTGTGGGTTAGAGGTCTGGAAATGACCACTCCTGCCACTGATTCAGTTGATCAAAGGCTTTCTCTGGGCTGGTACGCCCTATGCTGTATTGTATTCCCTCTCACCCTGGTGCAACAGAGCTTTCCTACTGACCTTCTAAATTGTCTTGGGCTAGAAAATTGTTTCACTGTCTTTTTGTAGGTTCTCTCTCTCTAGAATCTGTTTAGTCATTATTTAGTGGTATTTGGAGAGGCTTGGGAGAAGAGTTCGCAGGTCCCTGCCTTTACTCCTTCTTTTCTCCACTTCTCTCTTGTGTTTTCTGATTATTTTCCCAGATGCTTTTCAAAAGTTCCAAAAGTCTTATTCCTCCTCTTATTCTTTTCCTCAGCTTTTGACTATGAGGGGTGAAGAAGATTCTTTACAATTTTGTTTTGCAGTAATTACATGTACAATTATTTATTTTACTCTACCTTAGTACATCATACAGTTACTGAAAAGTCAATTGCCTAGATCTTATGAATAAGTTGGCTAATAAAAATAGGTTTCCGAAATGTAGGATGGGAACAATTCAAATGAATATTTTAATAACTCATATGTATCAGTTATATTCATAGTATGATAGGCATAGCATGTATATTGCCTGTGTAGATTATATATATGGCCACATGACTGTCTAAATGTGGCTTTCAGGGTGTTTTTCATAAATGACTTGGGAATCATGGCCATTTTTCTCCAAGGAAGACTTTGATTTCTGCTTGGAAGGGAACAGAAGAAATCATTCACGAGGCTGGCTGCTTTGCTTTCCTCATGGAGAGGGTACTGAATTATATTTATAGCCAATTTTTCCTATCCCATATTGCTAGTATAGAGAAAATGCTTCCCCCTCATGCAAGTTAAATATGCTTTACTAGTTACTATCCCTCAAAGATGAAGCTAGTGGCCAAAGACTCGATTATCTCTCATTACATGCTAATTACACAAAAGATCATCACAAATAGTGAGAAAAAGCAACTAAATGCATTTCCCCCCTAATCAGGTGGCAAACAGAAATCAGAGAAGTTGTATAGATTAAAATATTTTAGAGAGTGGACATAGTGAATGAGGTCCCTTATTAGGAGTGAGATATCTCAACTTAAATGAGATAGAAAGGCCCTCATCCCAAGAGAAATTACCTAGGGAGGCAAGCTGGAAATCAGGGACATTTGAAGAGTAACTTTCCCTTAGATGTCTATTGCTTCCCCAAGTCTGTTTTCTTTCTCTCTAGATTTTCCCATGAAGAGTTCTGCATCTATGTGGGTTCTCTCTTGAACAGGGTCACAATCTCTCTACTATCAAGGAGAGTTTTATGGTAATGGGCCATATTTGAATCAGGGATCACAATAATATCATAATTTAGGGGGACATGGAGTATTCAGGGAAGGATAGCATCTCTAGTCTGAGGGCATCGATGTGGGCTATGAAGGGTGAACAACATCATTTTGGA
>NC_067398.1:57649006-57781506 GCF_016432865.1 Antechinus flavipes | reverse complement strand
CCCTGTTCATTTTGTCATTGTTGAATACATAAAATGGCTTTCCACTTCTAAGATTCCTCCATTGGACTTGATTTAACTGCAAAATTTGCTTTTGAGAAAGAGTTGGATATAGGAGATATTCCAGAATCCTCTTTTTGTGGGGACATGAGACAGCTTGTGGTATTCTTAGCCCCAGCATTGTGTTAAGCATTATTTACTGATTTGGGGAGGGGTATGTGGGGGAAATGGTTTTAAACAATGACACCATTTATTTTGTTGGACTATAAGAATTCCATACCTTAGAAGTAGTTAATTCCAATTTATCAGGGACAGGATTAGATTTTCTGCCTGGCAACTGAGGGCAGAATGAGGAACTGTAGCTAAGTAGAAATTTCTTGGAAGCAAATTTTGACAGTAGTTGGGAAAGTACAAAAGCCTGAAAAAAGTGGAATGAGTTATCTCTGAAGTCTATATTTCACTTATGCTTCAGAGGGAGGTGGATGAGCTTTTAACAGATGCAGCTAGAGGTCATGGCTAGTGTTGGACCTGGATCTAGCCTCAAACGTATTAGCTGTGTGATTCTGGACAAGTCATTGTTAACCTGGGTCTACCTTAGTTCCTTCATTTGTAAATTGAGGATAATAAAACCTATGAAGTGCTGAAGTGCTATAGTGCTAGCTATTATTCTAATTACTATGTTTTAGAGAGGATTCTCATTCGGGTTGTGATTGAAAGAGATGGCCTCTAGAGTTCCTCTTAATTGAGAGTCTACTATACTTTTTAAGCTGCAAAAAGAAATCAGCTTCAAAGGATGTAGTTTCTAGCTATTGTGCAATTATATCCAATTTAAATTTTTATATGAGAAAGGTGGCCAAAGTCTTATCTGTTTGAAGACCACAAAGTCAGACAGAACAGTTGATTTTCCTATTTCAAAAGTAATCCAGGCAACATTTTTCAGAATTTATATCCTCCATAAAGAAATTCGAAGTGTGAAACAAGGCAAAGGGGGCTCTAGGACTGAGACTGGGTCTCATGAAAGGAGTAAGTGGATTTATATAAGTGAATGATGTGCAAGAAAAAGAACTACACTAGATTTCAGGAGATTGGGATTCGAAATAGGATTCTCATAGGTTTGGAGCCATATGGAACCTTAGAGGTCATTCAACCTGACTCCCTCATTATACAGAGGGGGCATCTGAGGCATAAAGAGATTAGGCAGTTGTCCTTGGTTCTGGAAGTAGCAAGTGCCTGAGGTGGTATTTAAACTCAAGTTTTCCTGACTCCAGGCCCCAAACTCTATCATTGGTATCATTTAGCTGGGTTTTTCTTCATTCCAACTATAGGAGTGACCACTGTCTCAGACTGGTCAGTGGAATTACATGGCACACCTGCTCAGCTACCTAGCAAGACCTCGTGCCATGAAAGTGGCCAGGTCAGCTTCTTTACCTGTAAATGCCTAGCCACCAATTTGATTCAATAGGTTGCATAACCTGAGATAGTCTGAATAATAATAACAAAAAAAGACTTTTAATTCAGTCACTTGAAACCTTCATTTGGATGGAGCTAGTGATGCCCTGAATCTTTTGTCTCATTATCTGACCTCTGAAAATGTCCAAGAACTTTTCCAAAATCACTAAATGACATTCCTTTAAAAGTTTTAAAATATTATAAAAACAATATATAAATAAAATG
Source organism: Antechinus flavipes (assembly GCF_016432865.1). Taxonomy (NCBI): domain Eukaryota; kingdom Metazoa; phylum Chordata; class Mammalia; order Dasyuromorphia; family Dasyuridae; genus Antechinus; species Antechinus flavipes. Next base: position 57,779,835 of record NC_067398.1, on the reverse strand, counting down.
ATTTTATTTTTATATTGATTTTAAACATCAAAAAAGAGCATTTCTGTATTCACAGTCAAACATAAAGAGAGGCTTATACTGCAGGTATGTGCTAGTAAATGTTTAACACTGGCTCCTTAAGGGGGAAAAAAAGTATTCAGAACACATTTTAAAATTTACTCTGCAATATAATTTTTTTTCCTCTATCATTTTCTTAAGTCTATCCAATAGACAAAACAATAAATCAAGCTCTGAATTGTAGTATTTGAGGAATTCTGAGAAGTAAAATGCTCATGTAGAAAATTTAACAACATCTCTTGGGAGCCTGTAGGAGCTGTCTCCAGCACTTTGCTGATGGTATATGAAAATGCAAATCTCTATTTCATATGCTTCCATTTTTTAAAAAGTCTACAATAAATCCCATATATTACTCTAAAAATTGTCTTGCTTGTCTGAATTTCCTTAAGCATTTAAAAATGTTTTAAAGCTCTCTTTTATCTCCATTGCTAGCTTTCTTATCCTCCCTCTATTTAAAAATCTAGAGGAAAAAAAAAGATGAAAAACTCTCCCTCATAACAAATAAACTTAGTCAAGCCAAACAAATTCACATTGTGGCCATACCCAGGAATTCATTTCTCTTCTGTACACTGATTCTATCACTTCTATGTCAGGAAAGAGATAATGTGATTTATCATAGGTTCTCTGGAGACTTGGTTAGTCATTGCATTGTTCAGAGTTCTTAAATCTTTCAGAGCTGTTTTTCTTTATAGTGTCATTATACTTATATAAATTGTTCTCCTGGTTCTTCTCACTCCACTATCCAAAATACTTACATCTCAGAATTTTCTGAAATTGTTTCCTTTGTCATTTCTTATTGTATAACAATGTTTAGGTCATATTTTGTTACTTGTTCAGCTCTTCCAAATGCATTCTTACAGGTGTAGGAAGGTAGTGATTTTTTTTCTAGTAGGACAAAAATCACCAGTGCTTTTGGTTTTTACTTGTCCCTTTACACAGACACTGTGATTTTCATGGAAAATGAGAGGAATGATGGGAGTTACTCAAAAGGAGTCTTTTTCACAGCATCATCTGACTCCTCAGTTTTACAAAGTCCCACATTTGGCTGCCGAACCATGGGCATGATAGAAAATAAAAAATAAAATAAAATAAATAGATTTTTCTTTAACTCTGAGAAAAGTTAGACTGAGAGAGTCTGCATGGCAGCAGAGGAGAGGGGATAGTTGAGATATAAAGGCCTATTAACTTCTATTCCTAACTGTCTGGAATCTGCATCTTCAAAGTGCTAAAATATCTCCAGGCTAAGAATGTTTCAGAGCTGGGACTAAGGTAGCTGCCAAAGTAGCTCAGCAGAGAAATCCAGAAGATCAGAAGACAGAAGCAGAGATGAGCTGCTGAAAAGTGCAATGGGAGCATCTGAGGGGGCCACCAATGGCTAGGAAGCCCTGAAGGCACCTTGTGGGACAGCCACCATTCACCCAAAATAATTCAAACAGACGTTTCTCAGAGCCAGAGCAGAGAGCAGTTTGTTAAGTTCTGCAGGAGAAGGGCATTGCCTTCACTCGTATAGTCTCGGGAGGCAAAGGACAGGCAAAGGAGCACAGCTTTTTGTACTCTGAAACAATTTTTACCCCATTTTGAGACCCGGCTGTCCCTGAAATCAGGGCTCCCAGTCTGTCTGGGAAATCCACTCCAGCCTCAGGGTACAAGAACAGGGGACTACAGATTACAAAGTGGTTTGTGCCAGATTGAGCAAGGGTACGAGAAAGGGGGATTTTCCTGGAATTGTAGCCCTAAACTATGGCAGGGGTCAGTTCTCTGAGAAGGCCTCTGGTCCATCCCACTTAGCACTAAAAGCTTCCATCCATGTGTATCTTCTCCATGTATGTACCTGGTCATACATACTCTTTACCTTTGGGCCCTTTCGCATATATTCCCTGTAGGAAGGTAGTGATTTTTTTTTTCTAGTAGGACAGAAATCACCAGTGCTTTTCGTCTTTACTTGTCCCTTTACACAGACACTGTGATTTTCATGGAAAATGAGAGGAATGATGGGAGTTACTCAAAAGGAATCTCCTTTATTTATGATCTCTGGTCACATCTTCTCTATGTCCCCTCCTTTACTGATGGCGTAGAAATTTCTTTGGAGAGGGTATGTTATTTATTTTGCTTTGCTTAACTTCTGGTTTATTTTTAACTGTTTGATTAAACATCTCTAGAACTATTGTGTCCTGTGAGAAGCAATGGGTGGAAACTGCAGAGAGGAAAACTTAGGCTTGATATAAAGAAAAAGTTCCTAAAAATGAGAGCCGTCTACACTTGGAATGAGGCATTTTGTGAGTCATAAGCTATGGTTCTGAGAGACTGGACAGAGCACCAGCTCTGGAGTCAGGAGAAATGAATTCATATCTATTTCTCAAAGACACACGAGCTGTGTGATAGGAGTAAATCACTTGATGTCGGTTTGCCACAGTTATAAACAAAAAATAATAGTACTTCCCAAGATACAAATGAGATAATAATTTTAAAGAACTTACACATAAATGTTAGTCATTATTGTCATTATCATTATTTTCATTCATAAAGTGTCTCAAACCTTGGGGAGGAGGAGCCCAGGCATGGGGGAAGGGTAGCTAATACCTTAGAAAATGATATCCTAAATATATAATTTAATTACATAATTAAGTGCATGATATATAAATCCCCAGCAAGAGCAAGAAGTTGCACACAGACTTGGTTAAGGATTGATTATGGCCACAGAGAAAAAGCAAATCCTAGGCTTCCAAAGGCTATCTCCTTTTGAAATGATATCTCCCCATCTAAAGAACTAATCTGGCCCTGGATTACACTCTAGGAAACTGATTTACAAGTCTCTTGCAAAGATTTGTTCTTAGCCTCAGGAGGAAAAAAATAGGAGTAATGAAAGGAAGTTGTAGAGAGCCAAATTTAAGCTTGATGTGAGAAAAATTTGCTAATTATCAGGATTGTCCAAAAATGGAGTTAATAGTCTTGGGTGATAGTAGCTCTCTCACCATCCCCACTGGAGTTCCTAAAAGAAAGTGGGGGGACTGCTTGTTAGGATGAGATTCCGGATCAATTTCTAGGGGGTCTCGGTGCCATTGAGATTCCTTCCATTTCCAGAGTCCTGTGATTCTGGGAACAGGGAAGTACAAGAGGGCAGCACCCTGCTTTTTGCCCATACCTTTTCCCATGACTGATTCCCTTCTTAAAGGCCCTTGTTACCTCTGATATTTGGGAACTGTCAGGTTGAACCTGGAAGTTTTTATTTTCAAATGATTGCAAATCATAATTATACTGAAGGCCCGTGGAGCAATTTCTCAAGTTACTCAACACTTAATCCATAGTCTATGGGGCAGTTACAAATCCATTGGAGACATAATTGCTCCCATTAAGATGGCATAATTGAAATCATGTAATAGTCAATAAAATGATTTCTTGCTTATTATAGAAGACAGTTCAAAAAGACAGTTTTTTCAAAAAGATGATTTTTCACAGAAACATCATAAGATAGGCAACTCGTAGATGACTTAAAAAACATTACTCTCCTATCAAGTACTTCTGAAAAAGAAGACCCTTCTACATTCTTACTTTGAAATCTCCCTGGATGTGTGAACTTATCTATTTATACATGTCATCCACTGGTGCAGATCACAACCCACCAATGTCTCTAATTGTCTGTTATTCATATCCATGTGTCCCCATTAATCTCTTAAAGAAAATCAGCTTCATGCACTTTTCTTTACATCTTTAAACGATAATAATAAGAACTAACTTCAATGTGCCTCTTTAAGGTGTGCAAAGTGCTTTTGGGGAAGAGATTAAGCATTTATTAAGCATCTACAGTGCTGGTGCTTCAGAAATATTATCTCATTTTATCTTAGATGCTGTTTTTGTGGGACAATCTGAATTAAGTGACTTAAACATCTAGTTAAGTTTCTGAGGTCATAAAAAAACTTTTTTGACTATAGATCCTATGTACTATCCATCAAACTACTCAATTACCTAGGGTGTGAATATGGTACTTGGGCTATTCATAATCATATACAACGTTCTCTTAGGTTGCTCACTTCACTCAGCATCAGTTCCTGTAGATCTCTCCAGGCTTTTCTGAAATCAGCTTGCTCATCATTTTGTATAGCACAATAATATTCCATTACATTCATATGCCATATCTTATTCAGCCATTTCCCAACTGATTCTCCTCATTTCTTAATAATTTGATTTCTGACTTCAGCACATAACTTAAAATGTTCTCTCACAAGTTAGTGATGGTTTCTTAACTGTTAGAACTAACCGTCTTTTCTCAGTCTTAATCCTTCTCTCTTCTTCAGTTGGCACTGTTAAATGCACTATCCTAATAGAGAGGATTTTGTCTCCATCTTTTACTTCTGATTCTTCTCCTACCTCTCCTTTGACCATTCTGTTTCCTTTGCTATTCAGATGTCTATATCACACCCTCTCATTGTGGTAGTTCCTTCATAGTTTTATTCTAGGTTCTTTTCTTTCTTTACACTCTCTTGGTGAGTTTATGAGCTCCCATGGATTTAATTATCAATGGATATGACCAGGCTATGCTGGAGCCAGTTTGAACTTGCTTAGAGAGCTGATTATTAAATTTTACTTTGGAAATTGGCAAATGCTATAATTTAGGGATTATTTTGTTGTTTTGTGATTGTCTAGACTTACAAATGTATTACTAAAACAGATTAAACTTAAACATGTGTCTTTTTTTTTCTGTAGAGAAATTTGGTAAACATTTATCAGTAAATTCCTTCAAAATATAACCCCAGAGTCTCTCTGCTTCTATGTTTTTCTCTTTCTTTTTCTCCTTCCTCCTTCTTTCTACCTCTGTCTCTCAGCTCTATTTCTTTTAATCCCAATCTCTCCCCTGAGCTTTAGAACCCATCATCAGACATTTCAAACTAGAAATCCCAGAAATATCTTAAACTCAACATATCCTCAAATAAATTCTTTCCCTCCAAACCTTCTTCTCCAAACTGCCCTGTTTCTCTCAAAGGTACTGCCATATTTCTGATCTCCCAGATTTCTCAGAATGATCTTTGATTTCTCACTACATATTTCCATTGAATTAATAACTCTTGCTATTTCTACCTTCACATGTCTCACAATCTGATCTCTTTTCTTCACTCCCACAGCTGCCATCATGCTTCAGGTCTTCATCACTTTTCACTTAGATTATTATAACAATCTTTCTGATGAATTTCTCACCACTCCATCTCTGATCCGAGTTTCTCACCACTCCATTCCATCCCGCACATGAACCTCTTGATGAGGCTGGGCACCAAATGTTGGGTTTTGGGAGCAATTCCTAGTTTAAAATACAAAGTGCAAGGCAGAAAGATACCTTTATTTATGAGAAGTGATTATGGACAAATATCAGGAGTGGTGAACAGCCGTGAAGTCAGGAGGACCTGAGTTCAAATCTGGCCTCAGACATTTAATGCTTCTTAGCTGTGTGACTCTGGGCAAGTCACTTAATCCCAATTGCCCTCCCCCTCCCCCAATTCGGGGGGGAGGGGAAGGGAAAGAAGGAGTGGTGAGTATGAAATAGTGTCAGGAAAGCATATAGTTAGTAAGAAAAGGGGCTTTTAGCAATTAATGATGGAAAATACAAGTTCCCCAGTGATACAATTAACCAACAATTAATAAAGAACCAAGAATATGCTGAGTGGGATTATGCCATTAACTGGCGAGCTAAAATCTACTGAATTCTTAGTAGCTAAAAGAGTTAGTTATCTATAACAAAAAGGAGACACCATGAGGCATGAGGAAGAAGTGAGAAGAAAGAGATCACGAGTCAGAACTCTGTGGTGGGCTAACCCAAAAGGGGTTCAGCTAAGATGGTATAGGACATGGGCAGATTTATAGGGGAAATTTAATCTTGGAGGTTTGATGTCTTAACTTGATTTTCTAATACAGTAAGGTGGGATTTCACAAGATCTCCACAAGGGTGGGACTGTAAGGCTGAGCCTATCTCCATCAGTGCCCTTCCCTACTTGCTCAGGGAATACTATAATTATATCATTACTTCAGGCTTTCTCTGCCAACTCCACCTAGTTACCAGGACCTCTATTGGATAAAGTTCAGTGGCTTCCTCTAGGATAAAAATGAGAAGCTCCTGGCTCTAACTTATCTTTCCAGCCTCAATGTATAATATTCCTTCTCCTATACTTAATGAACCTATTAAATTGGCCTTCTTTTTGTTCCTTACTTCTTACTGCTATGAAACCCATCTTTTAATTTTTTTGGGGGGGTCTGAGGCAATCAGAGTTAAGTGACTTGCCCAGGATCACACAGCTAGAAGTGTTAAGTGTTTGAGATTAGATTTGAACTCAGGTCCTCCTGATCAGGCTGGTGGTCTATTTACTATCACAGAGGTAGAACCCAGTGTTTATACAAAAGTTTGTAACAGAATGTACTTGGGCTCTTTCTCTTTCTTGAACTCTTTCTCTCCCAACAAATTTTGAGTGAAAAAGAACTACTGTAAGCCTTCAGGTAGGGAAAGAGGTGCTTTCCTTTAGTTATGACTTGCTGCTATATTGTTCTTACTTAGATTGAAACATGTCCATGAATTATTCTTGGCTTCATTGCTGTTTGTGCTTTTTTCATCCCTGGTAAGTGAATATCAGAAATGGAGTGCATTAAGTCTTCACCTTGTAAGCTTCAAAAGATTGGCGGAATTGTATGAGGTCTGGCAAATGGAGTCTATAGTCCAATTCTGAGCCAATATCAGAGTACCTAAGTCTGGTACCCGGTAAAACTCTAAGGAGTTTCCTGGGCAGTTTCTAGCATAGCAGAGGCTCAATCTGACATCTGAGATGCCATGTCGTACAAGTAAATGAATGACTTTTCCTTTGACCATGCTGCTGTTGATAGTGAATTTGGTGAGAGGAATATTTATAGCTCTCACTTGAAGTTTGAATCCACTCTCTCTAGTGACTAAGGTATGGTCTGATCTGGTGGAAAGAGAGGGAGGTATATTATTATTATTATTATTTTTTACTAAATCTTCTTAGTAAACATACCTTCATTAAAGCTAATCAATTTTAATTGTCTATTGATATCAAGAAAAACAATGTAACAACAACAAAATAGAGATAAGATATATAGTTGACAGATATAGATAGATCGAGATAGAGATAGAAAACTGAACAACAAAATAGAAATGGATATATAATTGATAGATATAGATTGATCAAGAGAGATAGCTATAGAGAGATCGAGAGATAACTGAACAACAATAAATAGAAATAGATATGTAATTGATAAAAATAGATAGAGAAACAGAAACAGAAGACAGAACAACAAAATAGCTATAGATACATAATCAATAGGTATAGATAGATTGAGAGAGATAGATGACTGAACAACAACAACAAAATAGAGATCTGTATAATTGATATATACAAATTGAAGAGATATAGATAGGTAGATATATGCATATATATCTCTATTGATCTATTTTTATAGATGTAAAAATATACAGATATGTCTTTATAAAGAGATAAATAATCATCAGATATATTTGGGGATATCCCTATATCTGTCAATCCATTTATATCAATCTATCTCAGTTTTTCATATAGAGATATTGATAGATAGATACATGTCTATATAGCTATTGATATCTTTATATATCAATCTATCCCTATCAATATCTATTGATATATCTATCTCTATTATTGATATACACATATGTATGGAAACAAAGTCATCATTCAAACTCAGATTTTTAACTATAGATTCAATACTTTTTAAGAAAATTATTAGACACTGATATTTCATTTGACATAGTACATGGATAGTGGTGTGTAACGAGTGAGGACCCAGTCTTTAGAAAATATAATATTCTTTATCTGGTTATAGTTTACATGGAGATTTGGCAAGCTTGTTTCCTACAAGAGTAATGGAGAGGCACATGGGATATCCTCTTACTGCTTCCTATTGGTACTTACTGTATGATAACAAAAAGATTTAAAAATCTGATAAGTCAGAATTGAGTGTGCACATAAAAGGTTCAAGGGATCTCTTGTTCTCTTATACCTGCAAGCTTTGAAGTGAGAAGGAAAGCTGCTCCTGATCTCCAGGAAGTTGAGGGAGATCAGCCTTGATATCCCTGTTGGCAACTATGTGTCTATGACAATTTTGTTTCTTTTGTCGTTTTGATTCAGCTTTCCTGATAATAGGTTAATGAATATTCAGAGACAGAACATGAGGATCCTGTGAGCTCTGAGAGGTTGGAAGAACCAGGCAGTCAGTCAACAGGATGCTTTATTAAGCACCTAGTACGTGCCGGGCACTGTGCTGAGAACTAAGAATAAGGAGACAACAGACAGCACTTTCTTTCAAGGAGCTCACTTTTTAATGAGAAGACAACATGCTAAATATAGGCTAAATTTGAAAAACTCAACAGAAGGAAGGCATTAGGATTAAGAGGAGTTGGGGAAATTGTTTTGTAGAAGGTAGGATTTTAGTTGGGACATGAAGGAAGGCAGAGTTGAGAAAGCCAGTAAGAATGCCTGCAGTCTGGAGAGGGAATGTCTTTTTAGAGCAACAGCAAGGAACTTGGATTGAAGAGGATGTGGTGGGATATATAAAGTATAAGGATCCTGGGAAAATGCAGGGGCAGATTATGAATATTAAACAGATTTTTCTATATGATCCTAAAAGTGATAGAGAACCACTCAAATGACTTTTACATCACTTTGAAAACAGAGTGTGGGCTATGGGAGGAGGGGGAATTGTGGCAAGAATATCAGCCAGCAGTCTACTTCTGTAATCTGGGAATGAGGAACAACTGGAGTAGGAAGTAAAGTCTGCAGGTAGCTAAATGACTTTAATCCAGAAAAGTCAGCCCTGAGGAGTAATGCGCTGGACACAGTTAACTCAACATCTCTCTTGCAAATAAGAATTACTGGTCCATGGACTACAACTGGAGACCCAGTCTTTCAAAGCAAGTGGGAGTGGGGAAGTCACTTTGGAGGGAGTACTACAATACTATAAACATGTATTAAGCAAATTGTTATTCCAGACATTGAAAAAAAATTAAAATTTTAGATAAGATATAGTCCCTATCCTCAAGAGGCTTTGAGTTCAATGGTTCTCAAACTTTTTGGTGCCAGGACTTCTTTATACTCTTAAAAATTATTGAAGAGCTTTCATTGATATGGATTATATCTATCAATATTATGTTAATTTATATCTTATCATAGCATCATGTCATAGTATAATAAAAATAGTTTTAGTCTTTTGGACTACTTAAAAAGGTCTTGAGGGCTTCCAGAGTTCCCTGGACTATATTACACTTTGAGAACTTCTAGTTTAATTATGTGTTACCTTATTTATTTTACAGAAGAAGAAGCTGAGACTTGGAGACTTATGCAAAGTTATTCATCAAATAAATATTAGAGCTGGAATTTGAACCCAGGGCCTTTTTACTCTAAAACAAGATTCCTTCTATTACACTATTCTGTGGTTAGTGAATGTGTCTTCTCACCTTGGAAGCCTGTACCTGGACTCCATTAAGGATTGCAATGTGTCAGGGATTCTTTGTGTATTGTAGCTGTTTTTTTTTTTTTTTTCCAGATGATGCGAGCCCAAGTCTGATGATGATGATAATGATGATTAATAACAATGATAGCTAGTTTTTATCTAACACTTTAAAGTTTGTAAAATGCTTTATAAATATTTTATCATTCCAACAGCTAAGGGAGGTAGACACTTTTATTATATTAATTTTACAGATGAGGAAACTAAGTCATACAGAGTCATACAGAGCTTGCCTGGGGCCACATAGCCAGCAAGGTTTTAATACAAGTCTTTCAGACTCTAAGTCATGGAAATAGTCATGTTCTTTCCACTGTGTCACCTAAAGGTCAATGACATAGAGATTATTAGAAATGGGAAAGACCTTAGGGGACTACCTACTTCCTTCCTGCCCCCATTCCATCCCAACTTTGCCCAAGGTCACACAGGGCTGGGTTTGACCCCTTGCAAGGCCAGTTTCTTTTGTTTGGAATCATGGACACAAAGCTGCACCTTACCCCAGGGCAGCAGTTTTCACAATCCATGTTGAAGGTCTCAAGAGGGAGCTGCTGAGAAGTAGTGAATGGACCCATGTAAGTTTTGCCCAACTGCTGGAAAAATGCTCCAGTGTAAATGCCCTCTGGAACCTGAGTCAATGGTCTTTGCCATCAGAGGATGGAGTACTGAACCCTGCCTGTCACAGGGAAAGAAGTTTTTCTTGGTGTGTTACCTTGTGGACTCAATCCATTAATTCTCAAAACAATATTCAATCCAGCCACAAGGTGGAGGAAATGTTTCACTTACAATTCCACCTCACTAATGTCCATCTGGTACACACATCATCTGATAACTGGTGAGTGAGCACATAATGAAGAACAGAGATTTAGAGCAAAAAGGAGGCTCCAAAGCAAAACACGTGGAGTCCCATGAGGAAAAAAGACAAAAAAAGCCCTGTTAGGTTATATGATGTTGATCATACACCTTATGACATAAAGGTTTTTCTTTGCTAAATGTTTCTAATCCATCACTCACTAAGAATTAAACCCCAAATATAAGCCAGGTGCAAGGCTGGAAGCTGGTGAGGAAAAGACCATCCTCTCTCTCTATTTCATCCTCTGAGTCTTACATTTTTAATTTTGTTTTGGACCTGTAACTTTATGGATGTGGGGAACTCATAATCAATCAATCAATCCAGTGTGGAAATTGATTTGGACTCACATTGGGGAAACTCCTTCCATTAATACAGATCAACTGAGTTTGGAACCTTGGAGAGTTCTTTGTGGGTAACAAGAGATTAAAAGCATTGTTCTTTGTCATGTTAGGGTCATGTACCTGTCACATTGTTCCATGCAAGAAGTGAATATGGTCTTCCAACTCCCAGACCAACCTACTACCTACTTTGATTCTCTCTCTGTTTGAAATTAGCAAAAAAAAAAATTCTTATGCAAGAACAATAAGCTTTCTATAATGACCATGATAATTAACTTTCCCTAAGATCTGGGCTTCTCACTTTCAAGTTTAAGTCATGCTTTGGTCTGATCAGTGGAGTGGAACCATTCTTGGCTCAGGCAATTATCTGTATTTAGCAAGACAGTCCCCTCGAATGAACAAAGGTTGGAGAAAGAAACACAAGAATTCAAGAATCCTAATATTTCCAGGAGAGAAAACACCTTGTGACATTGATCATAGGGGAACCACAGTAAGCTTTTCCATTTCCAAGGAAGCAGGAGGCAATATGATTTAGTTCTCTGACTCTTTGGTGAAAGGACCCTTTGCACTTTTAAAAATCACCAATGATACCTTTCCCCCAAGAGCTTTTGGTTATGTGGATTATATGTATTAATATTGATAATATTAGAAATTAAAACCTCTTAGTATTATTCTGAAGTAGTTTTCCCCCAATGGGTCTTTTTATTTGATTTTTAAAACTATATATATTTTTTCCTTAACATTTTTCTTAATATTTCTTAACATTTTTTCTTAACATTCTTTAAAAAATTTTAAGTTCCAAATTCTTTCCATCTCTCCAATCTCTCCTCCACCCACTGAGAAGCCATATGATACCCATTATACACATGAAGTCATGAAAAACATATGAAAATAGTTTTGACCTTATGGACCCTTTAACGAAGTTTCAGAGTCTTCCCAGAGGCTCTAGAACTACTTTGAACTATCACCTTTCTGCAAATGAAGATAAAAGTGATACACTAGGCACAGTGATGAACATGGGCTCTATTTTATTTAGTGTGTTGGAAAAATCACTGGACCTAGAGCCTGGAGATCTGATTGCCTTTGGAGGCAGTGTGGTTCAATGGCAAGAACTATGGCTTAAGAGTTACAGGATCTAGATTTGAATCCCCAGCTATGATCCTATGAATCTCTCTCTAATGCAGGTTAGTCCTCTATATCTTGAAGCAATTGATTATTGGGTTGCCACACTCAGATCCAATAGTCTGTTCTTAGTATCATCCTTCTGGATGTTTTTTAATACTTGACAATTTAGATCTTGCCTCTTTGCATTCATTCTGGCTGTGCCCCTTGCCTAGAAGGCATTTCCTCCTCTACTCTACTTCTTCGAATTGTTTTTTTTCTTGAGCTTCCTTCAAAGGTAGTTCAAGGGCCATGGGTCACATGAAACCTTTTCTGATCCCTGCCCTCCACCCCCCCCAAACCTCTTCTCCCATTACATTATCAATATAAGATCCCTGAGGGTATCCTCATAGATCCCTCCCACTTAAATATCATTTTATTTTTTCCAATAACACATAGAGTTTTCAACATTCAATTTTGTATTATTTTGATTTTCAAATTTTTCTCCCTCCTTCCTTTCATTCCCTCTCCCCTTCCCCAAATAGCAAGAAATCTGTTATAAATTGTATATGTACATTCTAGAATCATCAACTGAGCTGAAGGAGATGGTAGAAGCTGGAGAATCCAAGCCTTTCACTTTACAGATAATGCTTCATTTTTGTTTTTATATTCTTTAATGTCCAGCACCATGTCTGGTGCTTAGCACACATTTAATAAATAATTGTTTTTTGAGGCTACAATGAATTCAACGCTCCTGTCTAGTCCTGAGACAAAAAGTAGGGAAAAGCATGAAAATATCTTGGGTTATAGTTGTGATTTTGCCATCAATTATCTGTGTGACCTTGGCAGGGTGGGGGGGTCAGCCTCTTTGGGTCTTTGTTTCCCCTGTGAGATGAATGGGGTGGGACTAGATGACTTTTAAGAACTCATCACTTTAGATGATTTAATCATATCCTTTTAGCTGTAATTCTGAGGGCTGCAGATGGGATGGATTAGAACCACAGGTTCTAAGTCCCTAGCTCATGCATCATGAATCATGCATCATGCACCATGAACCAATAGTCCTCAAGTGACTTGAGTCTCTTGCTCTCACTACCCAGCATCATTCCTTGGAGTTGCATCATTGCTTTAGGAACAGAAAGGGGAAAAGGCAGCAGGATTCTGGTGTGAGATATTAGTGAGTTGTTTCTCATTAATGTCTTACAAATATAAAAAAAAATTTTGGACGACTGTCCAAGGATGTAGTTTGTGTCCATAGATGGCCCCCTATATCTGAGATCTCAAATAATCTTCCAATTAAACTGAGGCATCCTTAAAAGGCTTTTACCATCCAATGCCCTGTTTCTTTGTTCTCTCTTCCTCCCATATACGGAATCCCAAAGCACACAGGACTGCTTTGTGAGAGGATTAAAAAAAAAAAAAGCATACATAGGAAGGAGAGTTCTCCTGATGAGATTCGGTCATTAAGGGACTTGATGAAGAATGAGGGTGATAATCCTTGGAGCTAGTGAAGCAAAGGAAGCAAAAGCCCGCTGGCAGCAGAGAGAGGAGCAAATGTTTGCGCAAATGGGACACAGGAAAGAGAGAATGGCTCTCTGGAGGACTGACACATCCTGCCACTTAGAGGTACAGGATTAGAGGTCAGAGAATCTAACCTTTCAGAGCCTTAAAGGGCCTCAGGGTCATCTGGTTATCTCATTTTTCACAGAAGGAAACTGAGACTTTTAGTAACTAGTCCAAGTTTATGCAGCAATTTAGTGATAAAGTGAAGATTCCTTATTGTCTTAGTTCACACTTACCAATCTATTCAGTCCTGTTTCATGAGAATCCTAAATTAGGCAAACTTTACCTCTGATAGGAGTCTCAGAGACCGTCTAGATCCAATCTCATCCTTTTAAAGAGAACTGTAGTAAGTATTGAGAAACTGAAGTAAGTTTTTACCATTTTACCAATTCTAGTTTTCAGGGACAGAGTCTGGAGTCAGAAAACTCATCTTCCTGAGTTTAAATCCAGCCTCAGACTCTGGGCAAGTCACTTAACTCTTTTTGCCTCAGTTTCTTTATTTGTAAAGTGATATGGAGAAGGAAATGGCAAACCACTCCAGTGACTCTGTCAAGAAATCTCCAAATGGGGTCATGGAGAATCAGATAAGATTGAAATGACAGGAAAAAAACCAACCAATGATAGTTGCTCTGTGTCCTCCAGTGAGGTATTAGGATTGGAATGACAGAATCTCAGTGTTGGGAAGTGACCTCAGAGATCAGCTAGTCCAAAGAGTCTCCTGAAACCTCTGTACTGTTCTGTACTGAGAGGCGATCATCCAGCTTCTCTGGAAAGTCTCCAGTGAGGTATAACCTGCTTGATAATGACTGCAATTGATTTTTGTAAAGAGCATGACCTGTTTGCCAAATACTTTACCTCCATGATCACATTTAGTCCTTATCTTGTAAGGCAAGCAATAACAGACATCAACGTTCCCATTTTAGAGGTGGAGAAACTGAGGATCAATTATACTAAATGACTTATCCATGTTCATACATATAATAAGTATTTGAAGCAGGATTTAGATCCAGTTCTGTTTGCCTTGAAGATTAGCCCTCTATGCACTGTACTACATTGTCTCCTAAAACAGCCCCCTCTCCTTCTGACAGCTCAATTTGTTAGGAAGTTTCTCCTTTTATTATTCCTAGGTCTTCCTTCAGGGCCTAAGCAGAGCATCCCTTTGAGGTGATAGCCCTTCGGGTTTTTAGGGTAGCTATCATGTGTCCCCCAAACCCTTGGTTCCTTATATGGAATGGTTCATAAGCTCTTTCTCTTAATTTTCTTGTAATAAAATGATTGGGGGTGGATAATATGGTCCATAATCTCCCTCCCTTAATTTTCTGATAATAAAATAATTGCAGGAGGGTGGTCCAATGGAAAGAACATGGATTCTGGAACTAGAGGGCCTTCTGTGTGTGACAAATATGAGCAAGTGATTTCTCCTCTTCGTGCATTCAGACAATTTTTTAGTATTCTCTGTTAAGAAGCAGATGCTAATCTGAATTAAAAGAAAGACTTCCCTCTCCAGGAATTCACATTGAATTCACAATGAAATCACAGGTTTGGTACAAAATCCCCTCATGTTTAAAGAGGGCTTTTAAAAAGTTTCCAAACTGTTTTTCTTATTCCCTAGGAGGTTGAAGGAGCAAGTATCATTTCTGTTTTATAGATGAGAGAACAGGCTATGAGAGATGATGTGATTTAGCTAGGGTTGTACACCTACTCAAGGTCAAAGCCAGGTCCCTAGATTTCAAGCTTAATATTGTTTTCTCCATGTCAGGTTCAAGTTGAGAGAAAACAAGGTGATTTCTCCCCCTGCAGGAACTGATTCTTGACAATAACCAGAACAGACTGAGCATGCTAGAGGGAGGGCAGGGCTCCATCTTAGAAATGCAGTGAACTGGGAAACTTGTCACTGTCCATTAGGGCATCAGAGGAGGCTGCCATCGTGGCATTAATCTCCAAAAAGATTGTGATATATTTCCAGATGCCCCAAGACTGTTTTTTTCCTATTTCCTCCCATCTAAGTTGTTTCCATGTAATGTCTAATAAATAGCCTCAGAGCCCTAGATCATTAGAGCCAGGAAGGATCTTAGCAATGGGTTAGTTGGTCCAACAACCTCATTTTATAGAAGAGGAAATGTCTGTCTAGATCATGTAGTTAATTGGTGGCAAAGCTGGGGTTTGAAGCCAGTTCTCCTGATAGCCTGATCCACAGCTTTTTCAGCAGATCCTGATGCTTTTCTGGAAAAAAATTAAAACAGAAAAAAAATCAATCTATCATTGAGGGGTCTGGCTTTTATGTAGCCTGCTTAAATTTATTAAATACTTGGGGACTGTGCAGAAATACTGGGAAATACTGTATTTTGGACATCAGAATCATCCAAAGAGAGTTGCCAGACCATATGTTAGTTGGCAATTCTAGAATGGGGGAGGGGGAGACTTTCTTATTGGATCTGTTCCAACAAGTTTAAAGGAGAAGCTGAATATACATTAAGACGACTTAGTTTTTTTTGAGCAGCAGAGTAGGCCAGTTACACATCCTTATCAACCAGTGGCTTAATGGTGAAACCATGGTAAGGTGACAGAGCTCTGAGAGCCTGAAAGAGTCCATCTTTTTAAATGGAAAATGTTTTATCAGTCTTCAGTAGAACATAACCTTCTTTAGGGCAGGGATTATCTAACTTTTGATTTTGTAATTGCAGTCGCTGATATACTGTTTGACAATTAGTGCTTAACAGTTATTTGTGGATTAATGGAAAATTTTTTAAAAAATCATTATTTTCAAATGCAGCCTTTCCCTTTCCTTCCTTACCCTCACCTTAGTAGCAAAGAAATAAAACAAATAAACACATCAGTTACATGTATGCTTCATTCTGCCTATTTTCCTTACTCTCTCTCCATCTGGCTAGAGGCGGAGTTACCTCTGAAAGTCATGTGAGCACTCAGAAATCACAATTGGTTATTTCATTGATCAGAATTCTTGTTCCCTTTTTTAAAATTAAAATCAAAAATGTTTTTCAATACTCTTTTTTTTCTAAAATTTCTCCCTCCTTTCCAACTCCTCTTAAACCCAGGAAGAAGACAAGCAACTTGATATCAATTATACATATAAAATAATGAAAAACATATTTCCGTATTAACCATATTTTTTAAAAAGCAAGAAGCCTAAAGTGAGGACATTATACTTTAATTTGCATTCAAAGTGCCTCACTTCTCTGGAGGTGGATAACATTTTTCATTATGAGTCCTTTGGAATTGTCATGGATCATTGTATTGATCAGAGTAGCCAAGTCTTTCACAGTTATATGGATCAGACTTTTCAGAAAATTTTTTTTCCCCATTATTGTGGTCACTTGATAATTTTTTCTCTGGATTCTATTGACTTCATTTAGTTTTCCTAAATTTCCATAAATCCAATTCCTTAGCCTCAGACAGAACCGGAGGTCTTAGAATGCCTGAGCTGGAGGAGACACTGGAGAATATTCAATCAACCTCCTCACTTTAGGTATGACCAGGGGCAATTACTTGACCAAGATCACACATCTAGATAGTAGCAGAGATTGAACTAGACCTCCCATCCTCTCTCCTCCTGAAACCTCATTCTATTCACTAAACCAGGCTGGAGGAGGTATTCAGTAGATAGTGTTGAACTTGGAATCATTTTCACTTAAGTTAGAATCCTGCCTTAGGTGCTTAACTGTGTGACTCTGGACAAGTCACTTACCTCTCTCAGCCTAAGTCTAGGGATGGGAATAATAATAGCACCTACCTCCCAGGAGTGTAGTGAGTGTCAAATAGGATTTTATATATTTATGCATATCTCTTTATATCTATATATTTACATACACAACATATATACATACCACACTTTCTTTCCTTTTTCCTTTCCTTTTTCCTTTCCTTTTTCCTTTCCTTTTTCCTTTCCTTTTTCCTTTCCTTTTTCCTTTCCTTTTTTCCTTTCCTTTCCCCTTTCCTTTTTCCTTTCCTTTCCTTTCCTTTTCTTTCCTTTCCTTTCCTTTTTCCTTTCCTTTCCTTTCCTTTCCTTTCCTTTCCTTTCCCCTTTCCTTTCCTTTCCCTTTCCTTTCCTTTCCTTTCCTTTCCTTTCCTTTCCTTTCCTTTCCTTTCCTTTCCTTTCCTTTCCTTTCCTTTCCTTCTTACTTTCTTTCCTTCCTTCCTCCCTCCCTCCCTCCCTCCTCTCTCTCTCTCTCTCTCTCTCTCGCTCTCTCTCTCTCACTCTCTCTTTTTCTTTCTTTTTCTTCCTATCTATCTATCTGTACAGTGCTTTGTAAACCTTAATCCACAACACATGGATATAATTATTATCTTTGTTTCATATTATTGTAGGTTTCTTTAGCATGTGCAGGAGCTGCTTGGGGATTCCTCCATCCTCGGGCATTTTGCCTTGGGCAAAGCAGGCAGCATCTTGGCTTCCAGGAGAGACCTCCTCTTTGCTCAGAGAAGAGAGAATTTTGGATCTCACTTTATCTCTGGGTGGATACATTACAGAATCAAATCATGGATAAAAAGCAAAGAGCAGACTTCTTATATCAAGGCTTCCTGACCCCTTTGGCGAGGGAAGGCTGTAATATGAGCAGCTGGATGGAATTGCTGTGTAGCCAAGGGAGCTAACTTGATTCTCAAGAATTGGTTTCTGTAGAAAGTCTTGGTTTGGGCACTTGGTGCAATGTAGAGAGCGCTGACTCTGGAGTCAGATGACATGGATTTGAATCCAGGCTCAAAAGAGTCATTGCCTTCAAGTCCCATGTGATCTTGGGCAGACACTTAATTTTTCTGAACTTCATTCTCCTCCTTTGTAAAATGAGGAGATCTACATCTATGATTCTAGGAGAAGATACAAATGAAAACCATCATAAGGTAGCTGGATGGTTCCGTGGATAGAATGCTGGACTTGAAGTCATGGTTCCAATCCCACTTCTTCCAGTCTGGAAGGTTACTTTGCCTCAATTTCCTCATCTGAAAATGGGTATAATAATGGGGCAAGTCCTTTAATCCTGTTTGCCTCAGTTTCCTTGTCTGTAAAATGAGCTGGAGAAGGAAATGGCAAACCACTCCAATATCTCTGCCAAGAAAACTCCATATAGGGTTATGGAGAGTTGGCTATGATTGAAAAATAACTGAACAATAGCAATAACAATAGCACCTACTCCCAGGGTTATTGTGAGGATAAAATGACATATGTACAGGACTTTGTAAAGCTTAAAGAACTTTTTATAGGCTAATGTTATGATTATTATTAACCAGTATTAACAGCTCTATCAAATATCAGAGTAGCCCTAGAAAAAGAGGGCTATTCAAGCTCAATGGGAAATTATTGTGGGACAATTAATGACCATTTGGGCTTAATTTGGAAAGATTTGTCGATCTCATTCTCTTCAACAAGGCAGGGAACTCTGTGTGGAAACTCCTACTGAAGAAAGGAGGCATCTCATCTACAATCCCTAAGATTGTAACATTTAAGAGTTTCTTGGGACAAAAAAAGATAATGATAAATGTTAGAGGGGATTTGGGAAAATTGGAATACTAATGCATTGTTGGTGGAGTTGTCAAATGATTCAATCATTTTGGAGAGCAATTTGGAACTATGTCCAAAGGAGTATAAAACTGTGCATACCTGTTCCCCCAGCAGTGCCATTACTGTATCTAAAGGAAATCATAAAGGAGGGAAAAGGACCCAAATGTGCAAAAATGTTTGTAGTGGCTTTTTTGTGGTGGCAAAGAATTGGAAAATAGGTAGATGCCCATCAATTGGGGAATGGCTGAACAAGTTGTGGTATATGAAAATAATGGAATATTACTGTTGTATAAAAAATGATGAACAAGCTGATTTTAGAAAGGCTTGGAAAAATGCTGCGCAAAACAAGAACCAGGAATATAATGTACACAATAACAGCAATAATGTACAATGATCAACTATGAAAGATTTGGTTCTTCTCAGGAGTTCAGTGATCCAAGAGAATCCCAATAGACTTTGTACAGAAAATGCTTCTGTATCCAGAAAAACAACTAAGGAGACTGAATGTAAATCAACACATGCTATGTTCACTTCTTTTTTCTGTTTTTTTTTCTCTCCCATGGTTTTTCTCTTTTGCTCTGATTTTTCTCTCCCAACATGAATCATAAAACATTGGGTATTAAAAATAAGTAAATTTATTAGAAAAAAAAAGTTTCTTGGGAGCATCCTAAAGTTATAAACTTGCTCACTTGAAGATAGGATTTTGTTGTTGCTGTTGTTGTTGTTTTGTTTTGTATTCTTGTCTTGGTGTCCCCTAGCACCATATCTTGCCTACTTTTTGGATGAATCTCCATGTTTCAGAGACAGAATTTCAAGCCAGGTTCTTTTTGAGATTAGTTCACTGTCAGTGTAACCATGTTGCCTTGCCCATTGTAGATATTTCATAAATGTTTATTACTAATTGGGTGATCCTAGGCAAGTCACTTAATTTTTCTCTTTACCTTAGTTTTCTTATCTATAAAATGCCAACGTTGGATTTGATTGCCTTTAAAATTCCTCCCAGATCTAAGTCTATGATCTTCTGATCTATGATCCTTTAAAAAAGGAGTTATGCCTTCTGATACTGGGCAATTTTCCCACTGTGATTGAGATAGATTGAGAAAGCAGGTGCTTTTGACCTCAACCTTTCCAATTAATATGAAATTGGTGCCAAGTTATTTAAAGGATGTCTATATTAAAAAAAAGTCCTAATTGATCATTTCCAACAGATGGCATTCAGCTTGGTCTGGGAAATTAAGGTTACACCTTCTTCAGGTCTGGACATGGATGTTGTCACTTTCCTCAGATTAACAGGTGCCTGTCTGAGAAATAATTACTTCCAATAACTGGTTGCATTAATCACAGCTGTGTATTCCAGATGGCTCTCTCCAGAGTGCTCTAATACCTACGAGCCTATTTCAAGATAATTACCCAGTCTGGTCCATTTCATCCTTCCTGTTAGAGCTCAGGGCCAGGAAAACTCCTGTGACATGTTAATTCTAATACCTGCCCATCCTGTCAATGCATAAACACCAACCATGCAGTGGTGAAGAAGTTTTTTCCCTAGTATTTTGATTCAGTTAAAGAAATATTTCTAGTTCATCTGCTATTTACTAAGTACTGGGTATTCCAAGAACAAAAATTAAAGCAGTCCCTACTCTCAAGGAGCTTATATTCTAAACATGTGGGACTTGGGTGGAAAACCAACATAGATACACATAAAGTTAATGCAAAATAAAGAGATATGGAATGGACCAGTAATTGGTATTGGGAACCTTTGGGTGAGGAAATTTATCAGCATTGGTCAGCACCTTTTTGGCAATTTAGAATTTTAGGGAGTTGCCCGAGGTCACATATAGCTAGTTTGTGGCAAGGATAGAATTTGGACCCAATGTTCTTTCTACTGCACCAAGTCTTCCTCTCTTGCCCCCCCCCCCCATTTCTTGAATTAAACTGCACTGTTGAGGTTCTCTGAAAGAGAACATGTATTATTGCCAAGCCAGTCTGGCATGTGCAGGGAATTCATTCTCCCTTCTTTTCTAAGTTACAACAATTATAAAGCAGAGTGAGCAGTAGTTGTTCAGAAAAGCTGCTGAGGCCATTTGGCCATCATGAGAGTATTTATTATTATGATGTAACATATAGAAATTTAAAATTTGTGAAGCACTTTACCTGTAATACATCCTTTTATGCTCACACTGGAACTGTACAAATAGCTCTTGACAGAAGACTAGTCCTCATTCATTTCTGCCATCTTCGTTAGCTTATTGGGCACCAAAGCTGAGACTCTACCTGTATTCCTAGGAGCAGGGACAAAGTATTATTAGGACTTATTCAGAATAATCTGGAGGAATGGAGTAAGACCCCCATCCCTCTCTACAACCAAGCCATTGACCACATCTTTGCCCCTTTTCTCTCTGTGGTTCCTGCATGGGATTTTCCAGACTTGTTTCTTTAGAAATTATGCTTCATGAGTAGGTTGGACAACTTGGCTAAAGTGATGGCACCATAGATAGAGGCAATAAGAGATGTGCTGATTAAGTTATTTTCTCCATCATTTTCTTAAGTCCAGAAATCAACAAAACAACACCTCGAGCTCTGTAGCATCTGCTGATCTTCAAGGTGTAAATGTTCACACCAATATTTTAACAATGGTCTCTCATTAGCAGGTATGAGCTGGCTCCAGCACACCCCTGGAGACAGTGGCATCCCAGCACAGATTGGCAGTTGCATTAGTTGGCTAGAGAAACCAGCAGAGAAGCTGCTTTAATGGGAAACATCTCAGATCTCTCCCTCAATCCTAGATACAGCCCAAGAACTATAAACTATAGTTACTGAGAGGCTCTCCAGGAGCAGGGTAGCAGGGAATTCAAGTCCTCAGCATGTGGTTAGCTTTTATTAACTGACTTTTACTATTTATGAAAATTATGAACTTGATAAATATCAGCCAACATGAACATTTTCATATACAAATATAATATAGACTGTGACTCACATGGGCTAAAAATACCTTTCTCTCCCTATCCTGTGGCTAAATATGTATCCTGATACCAGGTTCAAGGGCAGCTAGGTGGCAAAGTGGAGAGAGAGTTTTTTCAAAGGTGGGGAAAAGAGGAAGTAAAATGACACTCAATGCACCAGTATGACTGGGGACACTCTAAGTCAAAAAGATGTTTAAAATAATCAGTATGCAGTAACAGAATGATTAGAACTAACTTCAGTAACATTACTACAGTTTGCAGAAAGGCAAGTTTTAAAGTCTTGTTTGGACATGAAGCAATTTTTTTGGGGGTGAAACAGCCTAATTAGCCATTTCCCATTTATACCTTCATTGTCTTTGATCAAACAGCCACAAGCAGCCAAGCTTGATTTCATTTCTAGTGGCCTCTGTCTCTGATCCGCTTTCTGCCATCAGCCCTGGGAATACTCAAAGCAGGTCTTCTAGGAACGTTTGGTCTTTTGAGATTGATCAATCAGTTTAATCAGCAATAAAAATACAGAAGAGAGAGGCAAGTGCAGCCAGAGGTTAGGTGAGTTCGTATTCCATGTAAGGAGTTGCTATCATATTGGGGTGGAAAAGGACATTCCTTCTTCACCCTTCACTGGAATTGCATCTTGTTACCTGGAGAGCCATCATTTACTTGGAGCATATCAGAGTTCTTAGTAGAAACTGTCTCTTCTTTTACTTTTATTAACTATGGCATTCGGGCAACATCAGTTCTTTGAGTTCATCTACTGATTGAAGACTCAATGATTTAGTTATGGACAGACAGAAGCTGGCCCTTAAGGGTCCACATAGATATTGGAAGTAAGCTTAGATGGAATGTGAGAATATCTGCAAAGGGAGGAGGAAGGGCTTCATTATACAAAGAAGTATTACTTATTTAAGTAGGCATACTTGGTCATGGACCTTGCATTTTATCAAAGAAGACAACATATACACATCCAAATAAATGCAAAAGATATATATATATATACTATATACACACTATATATGTGTGTGTGTTGTGTATGTATGTGGAGTGAAAGAGACAGAGAGAAAGAAAAAGAGAGAAAAAGAGAAAGAAAAAGAAAAAGGCAGAGAAAGGGAGAGACAGGGAGGAGAAAAGGAGTGAAGGAGAGAGAGAGAGAGAGAGAGAGAGAGAGAGAGAGAGAGAGAGAGAGAGAGAGAGAGAGAGAAAGAGACAGAGAGAGAGAGAGAAAGAGAGAGAGAGAAGAGAGAGAGAGAGAGAGAAAGAGAGAGAGAGACAGAGAGAGAGAGAGAGAGAGAGAGAGAGAGAGAGAGAGAGAGAGAGAGAGAGAGAGAGAGAAAGAGAAATTCTTGGGATAGGGAATTCAAACAGTCCCATGGCATCTAAGCTGAATATTGATGGAAAACAAGCATCTTAAGAGGCAGAGGTTAAATTTCAATCATGGCAGACAGCCTGAGCAAAGGCACAGAAATGACATGGAGAAGGAATTTGGGGTTCAATGAATAACAAATAACTGGTTTGACTGGACTCTGGAGTGTATACAGAGAAATAGCTAGTAGGAATTTAATAAATAGTTTTTGGATTAAATTGTATTGAAATTTTATTTGGAAGGGAAGCCAAATTAATTGTGACACAGGAATTTCATTTAAATGGAGACCAATTGCTAATGTGTGCAGATTTGAGGAAGGGGATATGAGTTTTATTTTGTTCATTTCTAACAGATTCCAGTGTCAAGCTCGGATTGTGACATTTCATCTTTCTTTTCTTCTCTCCTGTCTGGTTGTCCCTGATGACTCCATCCCAAACTTGTGTCTTGTTTATCTCTTCTCCTCCCCTGTTCCTTACTATAGCTTGTTAATCACCCTGCCCTTTAGCTGCTAACCCATAAAAAACCAAACAACAAAATTATCATTATTGAGATCGACTCCTACAAGGTCACAGACTGGTGAGCACATCTGCGCAACAGGATTTTTCATTCAATAGAATTTATTGTAACTAGGTTAGCAAATCGACAATACTATGGACCATCTGCTGAGTCTAGAGATAGAGCCTCATTCTATAGAGTGGGAGGGTCTCAACTTAGTAACTATTATATGATTTTACTTGTTTAAGGTCTTGATTTTCACCAGAGTAGTTTACTGAGACTCATATTAATAACATGGAGTGCTTCTCTTGAACTCATATGAACATTTATGGCAGGAGGGTGTCCAGAAGTGTGACACTGGACTCTTAACTTTGCCATTAACCAGCAGTGCAATTTTACCTGCTTTGGATCTGTTTCCCCATCTATAAAACGGAGGGCCAGCTTTGTTGAGGATCCTATGCAATTCTGGTATTTTATGACTCTGCAAATTGTCAGATTAACAGTGATATTAATGAAAAAATAACATGAAAACAATCACAGCCTTAGATTTTGAAAAGACCTCAGAGCTCATTTAATATAACCCTTACCTAAATGGAAATCCCTCCAAGGGATCCACAAGCTTATTTATACTTGAAGGTCTTTAAGGAAGGGGAGTCTCACTATCCCATATCACTTTTGGACAGCTTTAATTTTTAGAGATTTTTTTCTCCCCTCCCCCTGCCCCACATTGAGCAAAAGTCATCTCTTTGCAATTAGCTCTGTCTTTCGGGGTCAAACAATACAAGTATAATCTGTATTCCACATGACAGCCCTTTAAATACTTTAATACATTTATCATATCCTCCCTCCTTCCTCTCATAAGTTTTCTTTTCTCAAGCCTCAAAAATGTATACTTCCTTTACTCTGTTCTTGTATGGTAGAGTCTTCATGACCTCCCACTCACATCTGGCCATGATCCAGTATTATCATTTCTTCGAAGCATTTCATACTTATTTTCCATGATACTTTGGGGACCCAGGATGGAGCTTCTTTTGGGCTGCTTCCTCCTGCTGGCATTATTTTAAGCACTCAGTAGAAGATAATAAATTTAGCTTCCTAGCTATTCAATTGAAACTGGATTATTAAGTCAATAGAGAAATTCAAGAGTCTCTGTCATATTTTATACAAATTGTTTCACAAAAATGTTCTTCATCGACAAGAGACATAGACAAAATAGCTGTGGAATGACAGGTACGCTGACATACTTTTGGTAGAGCTGTGAATTGGTTCAACTGTTCAGAGAAATAATTTGGAGTTATATTATTCAGTTTTTTAAAAATCTCTTTATAACCCTATTTGGTTTTTTTTTTTGGCAAAGATATTGGGTTTGTTTGCCATTTCTTTTTCTATGCCTGACACATAGTAGGTGCTATGATGAAGAAGATGATGATGATGATGAGCACTATATCCAGAAATGACAGATATAAATCACAAGGTTTCAAAACTAAAAAAAAAAAAACCCTAAAATAAATGATTATCATAAAAATACAGATGTTCTTCAGGGTCTGTGTCAGAAGACTTGGGAAGCTCTTCCAGCCTTCAAAATCTTCCCCACTCCCTTAAAATGCAATCCTTTGTTCTCATTTAAAAATGAGAATACTGATGGAAATGGGGGGATATTTGGTGCTGTGAGAAGGGATGATGAGGAAAACACGAGAAAGAAGCACAAACTGGGGGAAGATGGGCTAGATATTGAAGCTCTTAAAAAAAAACAAAGCAAAATAAATAAATAACTTGGGGGTTAACCAAAACTCAGAAGTGAAGCCCTCCAGGTGATACCTCTTGAGGGACTAAAAAATTAAATAGAGACAGGAGTAGAAGGCACTGGATTTGGGGTCAAAAATCTTGGCTTTATGATGTTCATTTTTGATTCTGGGCAAGTCTTTCTCCTTCCCTTCCGTTCTTTATTTGTGTAACTAGGAACTGGTCAAGGAGGGCTCAGCCCAGAAAAGGTTCTGTTTTCCACTTCAGAGCAGAGACAGCTATAATTATTTTCTTGTCTGACTACCATTTAATGAGGAAAACTTGGCTTCTAAGCTGAATCTGAGTATGTATATAAAAGATTTGGCTGTCCTCTCTACTGCTTGACTATGTTAGAATGAGGGGGGTAAACCTCAGGATGGAGAGAGATAGAGAGCCAGTGGTGAGAGCCTCCTCTTTCCCCATTGGAGCCATGAGAAAATCATTCCATTACTGTTCCTGTCCCCTTGTATCTATTCTTTACTACCTGACAAAGCTGGAGAGAGAATGAATACCAGGGGTCTGGGAACTCCATGTCAGAGTGGGCAGTTGAGCTCAAGGGAGCAAATGCCCTCCAAACCTGTTTCACCCAGCCTAGAATTTAGATTGATCTGGTTCATTTGTTTAAGTGAAGAAGTGATTTTGTCTGTTGGCCACGTCAAACTCAGAAGTGAACTTTGTGGAGTGAATGCTTTCTGGTGAGCCTGTCCAATGTACTAAAGTGGGAAAGGGCAGAGGGCCATGAATTCAAGGGGAAGAAATATGTTATGCTTCGAGTAACTATCCTTTCATAAGAGTTAATTGATTAAATGATAATAGGGTGCTAATCACTATAATGAATGATGCAAGGGAAATATTAACTAGTGATTGGTATTGGGGGAAAAACACTGGGAGTGGGGGCTTGAGCTAACTGAATTAGAATCACAATCTAACCTCTGGGGTGACCCCAGAGACTATACCCAAATTGTCAGTGAGAGTGAGAGGGGAGATAATATTCTCCATTACCTCCCCTTATATTACTGCCCCTTCCTCCTGGATACATCAGAACAGACGAGCAGTTATTTCATTGATCTTTAAGGTACATCTGTTATTAAATTCTATATGAGCTAATGTCCTCCTGCATAGGAAAGTCATACTAGTTAAGGATGAGAATTTCTTTTTTATTTTTTTCTTCATTATAATACTTAATATTTTTATTTTCAGCAGTTACATGTGAAACAATTTTTTACATTTGTTTTTAAAACTTTGAATAACAGATTCTTTCTTCCTTCCCACCCCCACCTCCCATTAAGAAGGCACATGTGAAGTTATGTAAAACATTCCATAAAAGTCATGTTGTGAAAGAAAACATAGATCTCTTCCCCTTTCTCCCCCCCCCAAAAAAAAACAACACTCTTAAAAATAAAGTTAAAAAATTATGCTTCAATCTACATTCAGACACAACCAGTTCTTTATCTGGTTATGGATAGCATTTTTTTTAGTCATAAAAGTTATCATTCTTTAGAGTAGTTGTGGATCATTGTATTGCTGAAAATAGCAAAGTCATTCACAGCTGATCATCCCACAACGTTGCTATTATTTTGTACAAAGTACATTTCACTTTGCTTCAGTTCATGGAGGCGTTTCCAAGTTTTTTTTGAGAGCAGAGGATCCCTTTTTTATTTCAAAAATGTCACAGATCCACACTTGCTACAAGTTGTAGTTTTAGTATATGATTTCAAAAATGCCTAATGACAAAAACTACATAATAATACTTTTAAATGATTTTGTACCTTATTAATCATGATAACTTTTACATATACTTGAAAAACTATCAGTAATGTTCAAAATGTATTTATTCAATCTGTAGAAGATAGCTTTGCTTCTTTATTATCCTGAATCATTTAATGACATGGGGGTGCAATTTCAAAGCTTTCAGAGCATAGAAATCTGCGTGAAATTAGAAGGATAACTAGTGTGGGGGAGATTGGAGCTTTATCCCAGAATGCTGATATCTACAATTGGGTGGTCCTCAGTATGGCTAGCATCTCTTAACTCCCTTAACTAAATTTATCCTAAGGAAAAGAAATTTTAATTATAATTCTGCTTAAGTGTTTAAAGACTTTAACTCCAGTGAACTCACTTGTTTCAGTATTTAATGTTAACAAATATACATAATCTACTTTTAAGAATGTAGACTTACAGACTCAGCGCACACACTCACTGCTTTCCTCTGTTACTGCAATAACTTGCTAGCTGGGCTCCCTGCCATCTCTCCCTACTCCAGTACATCCTCTATTCAGCTTTCAAAGTCACCTTCAAGTCCAGGTCTGACCATGTCAGTAAACACGTCTCTAGCGTCTTCAAAATCAAATATAAAAATGTCTGTTTGGGTTCAAAGGGCTTTATAACCTGGACCCTCATCCCTATCTTTCTAGTCTTTTAACAATTTACTTCCCAACACAGATTCTGCTGGAGCCTTCTGGCTGTTGCTCAACGAAGACCCTCCATCTGGCCATTTACACTGTCTGTCCCCTGTGTCTGCCATTCTCCCCCTCCTTATCCCTGCACTTAAAACCTCAGCTGAAATACCACTTTCAATAGGAAGTCTTTCTCTTTTTAAAAAATTTATTATTTTTTATTGAGCTAAAAACAAAATAAGAATAGAAAAAGAGACCAGAAAAGGAAAACAAAACAAAACAAAACGTTGTTATGTGTCCAGCGGAATGTAGGAAGTCTTTCTCAGTGCTTCTTAATGCTGGGCCCTTCCCCCTTGATTATTTCCAATTTATCCTGCACTGTAAATAGCTGTAGGCATATTGTGTCCCAGTGCTTAGCCCATGCTGGGCACACAGTAGGTACTTAACAAATGTTTATTGACTGACTTACTGACTCATCCCATTCCAGAATTCCTTAGTCCCTTAAGGATCCACAGCCTTCAAATGGAAACCATTTTCCTAGGTCATTCCACAATATAAGGCAAATGATGGCGCATAAAATTAGTTGTGATGACATGCCATATCTCTGTCCCAAATGGTCACTTTGATGAGCCTTTTGATAAAAGGTTATTTCATTGGTCCTTTTGAAAAGTGAAGTTCTCTTGGGCCAGCGATAGCCATTTTGCTCTGCTTGCTGGGAAGAGGCTGGGTTCCGCTTTCTCCTGGGTCCATCTGTCTTGATGGAAAAAGGCATATTACGCATCCTACTATCTCTGGCCTTTTCAGGAATGGATCCACGATGCCCGGAATCATCTGTCACGGGTGACAGAGGCGCTAGCCTCCTTCCCCCGACGCGGGGCTGGAGGCATTAGCAGGATGGATGGGACTTTAATGTACACGGGAGCCTCCATCAGGACCGAGAGCTCAGCTGAACGGAGGCGGCCCTAGAGAGGCTGAGAGTGAGCCCCGGAGCAGGGGGTGCTAAAAGCCCCGACTCCGGCTCCCAGGGCTTCCAGCGGGATCGTGCTCTGAGCTAGATCGATGGCGACACCGAGCTGCCCCCAGAGCCTCATAAAGAGTAAGTGCGGGTATGGGGGCGCTGATTGGAGTGTACAGGTGTCCTTGGATGTCACTGTAATCACCATCCATCACTGCTTCATGGTGCTTGAACTCAGCCTGGGGACTGAGGCTGGGAGAGATTCCAACCCTCAGCTCGGGTCTAACTGGGTAATTTAGCGATTTACAGCCAAGACAAGGAGATGCGCTTATCTGTCTCAGGCTCAGGAAGGTATTGCACTTAGTAGGGGCTTAATACATGTTGTAAATTGAATTTATTTAGCGCTTTAAAATCCCTTTTCTCATTGGATTCTCACAAGAACCTTGTGAGCTAATGCAAGTATTATTATTCCATTTTAAAGGTGAGGAAACTCCGAGGGGTTCAGGAAGTTGCGAAGTAAGAAGTCCCTACATTTTCTGACTTGACTAAGATCATGTGGGTGATTCATTATCTCACTTGTCAGGAAGCCAAAGAGTTTCTCCTTCCATTTTGGGAACGCTGTGCTTCATTTGTGATTTTAATCTTGAATGTTGGGTAAATGCATCCTGCCTTGGATGGCCTCCAAAGGATTGTAACACGACACACTTGTTCCAAAACCCTAAGGCCATTGAAACAACCAGCTACATTCATACCCTCATTCCTTCATTCAGTAAACTTAAACAAAACAAAACAAAACTCAGTGGCTTCTTATTACTTAGAGGATAAAATACAAATTCCTTTGCCTGACCATTCAAGTACTTACAACTGTCTTCAGATTATCTTTTCTAATCTTATTTTAGATCACTCTAGGTTCCAGATAAATTGAATTATTAACTCCTTCTTGTTCTCATCCTGCCCTCTCCTACTTATAAATATTTCTGCAAGGAAGTCTGCAGACTGTGTGCCAGACACTGTGCTAAGGTCTATACAAATATTATTTCATTGGATTTTCACAACAGGATCAGAGTGGGAGGTGAGTGCTAATATTATCTTCATTTTACAGTTGAGGAAACTAAGGGTAAGTGACTCACCCAAGGTCTATCCATTGTGTCCTCTAGATGGACTTCTTAAATTTTTTCCACTTGTGACCTCTTTTCATCCCCCCAAAGTTTTTACATGATGTCAGGTATATAGATATGTAAAATAGGTATACAAACCAAACATTTACTGATAATAAATCATAAATTTATTTCAATTCTTTGGTTTATACATAATTTTACCATTTATTAAAGATTAATGCATATTAATAAGATGGATGCACTTGTTTATTTTTACATAAAGAAATAAATTTTGACTTTAGTACCTTTTACTATTGCTAAAAATTTTTTTTGCAACTCCCACATTCAGTTGTGTGACCCCATATGAGTTGAGATCCACAATTTAAGAAGCTTTGCTCTAGAATATATTCTATGTTTGTCCAAATACTTTTCTTCCTTAAAAGTGCTGTTTAGATGTTCATCTCATCTTTAAAGTCTTTCCTGATTCCATGTAGACGAAAGTCTCTTTTCTTAAAAGTTCTTAGTGTACTGGTAGAGTATAACTAGAGTACTAACTAGTTGTGTGTGTGTGTGTGTGTGTGTGTGTGTGTGTGTGTGTGTGTGTATACCAGATTTGGAGTCAGGAAGACTTCTTTTTTTGAGATAAAATTCCACTTTAGACATTTATTAGTTGTGTGATCTTGGATAAGTCATTAACCTTGTTTGCTTCAATTTTCTTATCAGCAAAATGAGCTGGATGGGGCAAACAACTCCACTATCTTTGCCAACCTCAACTGGGATCATGAAGAGTCAGATACGAAGGAAAATATGAACAGTAAACAAAATTAAAAATCTATATTAAATGTATTTATATCCCCTGACAGACATCCCTAGGCAAACATGTTTCCTCTGTACTTGTATCTCCAAGCACATTCCCTACACATGTTCTATTATACATGTTGCCCTTGTCATGTGTTTTTCTTGTATGTGTTCACTTCCACAGTAATGTTACAGCAATCTGTGAGAGAATGTGGTGCTATATGGAAGACATTAATTTCTGGTCACTTTTCTTGAACAGATCTTAATTCATTGATTTTTATTCACTCTTTTTCTGTGTTGATCTAATGTGTCCTTGTGACAGACATACTTTGAGGAGGACTCAGGAGTTCCCATGTTTCATGGTTGCTGAATCACATCTACAACTAAACCAAATGGTTATGTTTGGGCCCATATACAAGGTGAGCCAAGATGTCAACTTTGTCTACAATGTCTCTTTTGCCCTTGTTAGTATCATAATTATTTATTTTGTCCATTATTTAAGTTACTAAATTACCCATTTAGTATCATAATCATTCACAGGCCTGTCAGACCCTTAGACTATAGGGTCCTTAAGGACAGATACCATATTATTTTTCATTTTTGCATTCCCATCACCTGCATAGTACTTTGCATACAGTAGGAGTTTAATAAATATTTGTTGAATTGATATATTTATTGAATTTGTTGAGTATCTACTACATACAAAACACTATATGGTCATTGAGGAAGATGCAAAAGTGATCAAGACACAGTACCTAACATTTAGGAATTTATATTTTTTCTGGTTTGTGGGTAGGGATTTTCATAGGGATTTTTCAACATCTCTCTAGGGGGAAGGAATCTTTAAAGTCACATAAAATGATGGGTTCTGTAAAGGTAGTAAGCTCATTCTTTTTATTTATTTGTTTATTTGTTCATTCATTCATTTGTTTGTTTCTCTATTTATCTACCTATTTATTTAACAGCATATTATCATCCTAAAGTTATTGATTCAGATTTTCCTCTATGATTGTTATTATTATTGACATTTCTATTGGTAAATCAATACAGAATTCAGGTGATAGGAGGAAAATGGTGTGGTAACCCTAGGACAAATGGAATTGGGAGATGGTTGTATTCTCTGAGAGGGGAAATAATTTTCCCAACCTTCTTTATTTTCAGTTATCTCTGAGCCTTTGATAATTTCCATGATAGTCTTTCTACTTTCAGAGTAGTATCCCCAAGTCCTTCTGAAACTGTTTCTTGTGTCATTTCTTTGTATCTTTCTTCCATCATAACCATATACCATACTTCATTTAAACAGCCCCATTAGGAAGAAAGTCCTTTAGTTTCTAATTTGGGGCTACTTCTTGGAGAGTTGTTATAAATATTTTTGTGCATATTGTTTCTTTTCCTTTTTATTCAATCTTTTTGGGGTACAGACTTTGTAATATTCCACTGATTTAAAAAAATATTATGCTTGTTCACTTTTTTCTGTTTATTTTTTTCTTCTGTTGTGGTTTTTCCTTGTTACTCTGATTTTTCTCTCCCAACATGATTTACAAAGAAATGTTAATCAAAAAAGTTAATGTATATGTAAAATTTTATTTTAAAATACACATTTGGAAAAATAATATGCTTTTTCCCCAATGAGTAAAAATCTGCCTTGCCCCCCTCTTACTGTAAACCCTCCCCCTAAATTGAGAACAATCCTCCCAAACCTATTACAAAATGCAGGCAAATAAAACAAAATTTCACATTCATATCATATATGTGTGTATGTATGTATAAATAATATGTATACAGGTATATACCCAATTCTGTGTGTATTATGCCCTCCTTTGACCAATTCAGATTAAAAGTGAGGTTGAAGTTTCAACTGCTTTCCTAGCCCCTCCTCCTTGTTTGTATAGATATCCATTTGTATACCCTACCTAAGTGAGATAATTTCCCATAGCTTTCCTTTACTCTTGCCCCACAATGTATTCATCTTTCCTTTTCTTTCCATTCTTCTTTTAAAATGAAAATATAATAGAACTACTTCCAGTTTTTGTAAAATTAGACTCCTTCTATGACCCTGATGATGATAGAGTTCAAGAGAACATGTATCATTTTTTCCATTTGTAAGCAATTTACACTTTTTTAGTCCATCATTATTCATTCACATTTATTTTTTATGTTTGTATGTTTCTTTTAGCTCTTGTTTTTAAATTGTAAAGTTTTTTCATAATTTTGGTCTTTTAATCAGGAATACTTGAATTGCTGGGTAAGTTATTCTTATTTGGAAGCCCCCCCCTTTTTTTTTACCTTTTTGAATATCATATTTCAAATTCTCTGCTCCTTTATGACAGTGGATACTAAATCATGTATGATCCTGATTGTGGTATCTTGATGCTTGAATTCGTTCTTTCTGGTTGCTTGTATTAATTTTTTTCTTTAACCTGGAAGTTCTGAATTTTGGCTATGGTGTTCCTTTAATTTTCAAATTTTCATTTCAGGGTTTCTTTAAAAGGATAACCAGTAAATTCTTTCATTATCTCCTTTACTGGTCTGTTTCTAAGAAATCTTAATTGTTTTCTTTTAAAATTTATTGAAATATAAGAAGTTTAGGTTCTCTTCTTTGGTTTTAATTTTTGGATAATCCACATATTATTTTCCAGGTTAGTTGTTTTTGCTAGGAGATATTTTACATTTTCTTCTATCTTTTTCAGTCTTTTAAACTTTTTTGGAATATTTTTGGTTTTCTCATTGAGTCACTGGCTTTTATTTGGTCCATTCTAATTTTTAGGAAGAATTTTGCTTGAATTAGGTTTTGTTAATTAATTCTCCTTTTTGTTAACCCCCCTTTTTGTCTTTCATAACTCTCATAACTTTTCCATTTTAAAATCATGTTGTCTCATTTATTTTATTATTTTATTTTTTAATTGATTAAAAAAATTTAATACATATGTAAGGATAATTTTTTCAACACTGACCCTTGCAAAACTTTGTGTTCCAATTTTTCCCTCCTTTCCCCCCATCCCCTTCTCTAGATGGCAAGAATCCAATATATGTTAAACATAGTAAAAATATATGTTAAATCCAATATAGGCATACATAGTTATGCAATTATTTTGCTGCACACACAAGAAAAATCAGATAAAAAAGAATAATAAACAAGAAAGAAAATAAAATTTAAGCAAACCACAACAAAAAGAGTGAAAATGCTGTGTTGTGATCCATTCTCAGTTCCCACAGTCCTTTCTCTGGTGTAGATGGCTCTTATCATCACAAGACCATTGGAACTGATCTGAATCATCTCATTTTTTAAAAGAGCCACATCCATCAGAATTGATCATTGATTAATCTTATTATTGCCATGTACAATGATCTCCTGGTTCTGCTCATTTTACTTAGCATCAGTTCATGTAAGTCTCACTAGGCTTCTCTGATATCATCCTGCTGATCGTTTCTATAAGAACAATAATATTCCGTAACATTCATAGACCATAACTTATTCAGTCATTCTCCAACTGCTGGACATTCACTCAGGCTTAAATTTATTTTATAAAAATATTTAAAACTCATTTTTAAACTCTTGATTCAAGTTTTTTTCTGGTGGAGGTCTCAGTTTTCAAATATATAGGAACTGGATTAAATGTATAAAAATATGAGTCATTACTTAATTGGTAAATGATCAAAGTATAATTTGGAATTCTTTGTAGTCATAGGAAAAGATGCTCTAAATAACTACTGAATATAGAAATGTAAATAAAAATGACCCTGAGATATCATCTCATAACCACAAGATTGTCTAACATGAAAGAAAAGAGAAATGCCAAATGCTGGAGGGGATCTGGAAAGGGATGTATAAAAATTGGGATATTAAAGTACAGTTGGTGGAGTTGTAAAGTGCTCCAACTATTCTGGACAACAATTTAGAACTATGTCTAAAGAGCTATAAAAATGCCTTTTTGACCCAGCAAAACCACTACTAGATCTGTATTTCAAAGAGATCAAAGAAAAAGGAAAAGGATCTATAGGTTCAAAAATATTTATAACAGCAATTTTTGTGGTGAAAAAGAACTGGAAATTGAGAGGATGCTCACAATTTGGAGAATAATTGAATAAATTGTGGTTTTTGATTGTAATGGAATGCCATTATTGTATAAGAAGTGACTAGTGGAATGGGTTCAGAAAAACCTGAGAAGACTTATATGAACTGGTACAAAGTGAAGTGAGCAAACCAGGAGACCATTTCACAAAGTAACAGTGATAGTGCATTATAATTAACTTTTAACGACTTAGCTCTTTTTAGCAATATGATCCAAGACTGTTCTGAAAGATTTATGGTGAAAAATGTGATCTGCCTCCAGTGAAAGAAACAATAAAATCTGAGTACAAATTGAAACTTATTTTTTTCTACTTTCTTTATTCCTCTTATTTTTTGCAATATGGTTAATATAGAAATATGTTTACATGATTTCACATGGTCAATTGACATCATATTCCTTACTTTTTCAATGGGTGAGGGATAGTTGGGAGGAAGAAAGAGTTGGAATAAAAAATATTTTTAAAATGATTTAAAAAAAAATAAATAAAACCCCTTCTGATTAATTTCTTTTAGAAATTCTACTTGAGCTGTGTCCAACCTGTGTTTTCTTATGAGATTTTGCTTCCAGACAATTTGGAATCATTCTCTTCTGGGCTCCTTATTGCCTTTCCTTGCCACTATAATAACTCTTTATGGTGAGATTCCTTCCTGTTTATCCATTCTTCTAGCCTGCTTCCTGATTATGGAGTTGATATTGAGATTAGGCTCTACTACACTTCTGGAGGGAAGATCTGGTCTTTGTGGCTTTTTTGGAGTATTAAATGTTGTGTTATTCCAATATTTCAGAGATAGGATGAGAATCTCAAAGCAAAGGCTGATTACTCTTCCTCTGATTTGAATTTTACAAATTCCAGATTTGGCTTTTGGATCTGAGCAATAGGATTCTGTTGCTGACTGGCCTCAGCTCTCATCAGCTTTCTCTGTAAGTTGGATTAAGTGCTAGACCTCTGCTCCTGCTCTGCTCCTGGGGCCTGAAGCACTATTGGCTTCTCAATCTCCTCCTTTCTCATTCAGTCTGCCTAGGGCTTCCCCAGCCAGAACCTCTTAGCTTTCTTGGCTCACCCCAAATCTGTTATTAGGACCTGGATAGTGGATGACAAAGTGACCAGTTGGCTCTGTCCCTGTTGTAGTGCTCCAGGACCTCTCCTTACGGTGCTTTATGTCTCTCTCTAGGTGCTGAAACTCTTTCAGTTTAGTGTGTTCTGGTCTGATCCCAGTCCTAATGGCCATAGACATTCCTGTCTGTCTCCCTCTGCTGACCTGGACTGGACAAAGGATGAACTGTGACTTTACTCTGCATTTTCCCATCAGATTTTGTCCTAGAACATTTTCTATATCTGTTTGGAGGAGCTTCCCTGTCTTCCTTCCCACCTCCTCCATCAAGGGAAGGGGAACTCACTGTATTGCTTTCTACAACTCCACCATCTTGTCTCTACCTCCTGCTACTCCACCATCTTGGTTTCACCTCCTACTACTCCACCATTTTGTGTCTGCCTTATGCTACCACCATCTTGGTCCCAGCTCCTGATATTCCACCATTTTGTCTCTACCTCCTGCTTCCTCCATCTTGGTTCCACCTTCTGCTACTCCACCATCTTAGTTTCACCTCCTACTACTCCACCATTTTGTCTCTGCCTTATGCTATCACCATCTTGGTCCCAGCTCCTGATATTCCACCATTTTGTCTTTATCTCCTGCTTCCACCATCTTGGTTCCACCTCCTGCTACCACCATCTTGGTCCTACCTCCTGCTACTCCATCATCTTGGCTCTGCCCTGCTGTTACCATTTTGACTGTCTCTGGCTGAAGTCATTGGAACGCTGTAATGGGAAAAATGTGTATCAAAATCAGGGTTAGATGGGAATCTTCTTTGTTTATATTATTTTTTTCCCAAGAGAATGTAAACTCCATGAGGGCAGGAACTGTGTAATTTTTGCCCTTGTATTCCTTGCCTCTAACACAGTATGTAGTAGTTTCTGCTATCTACTACTTTTGAATTAAATTGACTTGATTCAACATTTCTAGCTTACAGTAGCACTGTGCCAAAGTAAAATGGGCTACTTGGATAGGTGGTGAGTCTCCTAATGGAGGTCTTCAGTCAGAGGCTGGACAGCTGCTTGTAAGATATATTGTAGATGGGAGTCTTAGCCAGGGATGGGCTGGCAATCCAAGTCCCTGCTACTTCTGACATTCTGTGATTCTCATTCCTTGCTTCCCAATGATGAGACTGCCTGTGATTAAACGTTGAATTCACCACCAGGAGGCAGCATAGTGTAGACAACAAAGTACAGGTCTAGGAGACTTCAGTTCCGGTCCTGATTCCATTACTCATCACTTCTTCTGAGACCTTGGGCAAAAAGTTACTTTCCCTTTGCAATCCTCAGCTTTCCCCATCTCTTAAACAAGAGGGTTTCATGGGACAGAGAAAAGGAGGGAAGAGAAACCCTAAGGTCACTTCCATTTAGTTCTGTGATCCTGTGTTCAGATTTGTCTTGCCTTCATCTTGATTTGTGAAAAGTACAAGACATACAACTATAAAGTCACAGA
The DNA here is from genome assembly GCF_016432865.1 of Antechinus flavipes. Lineage (NCBI taxonomy): Eukaryota > Metazoa > Chordata > Mammalia > Dasyuromorphia > Dasyuridae > Antechinus > Antechinus flavipes. The sequence continues at coordinate 57,742,421 of NC_067398.1, read as the reverse complement.
ACCATGGACAGAGAAGACATTATTCAGCTTGACTTCCTCAATTTTTACAGTAATTTTTTTTTCTTCATAGAAGAGAATTAATTCAACTGAGGGCTTTCCCCTTCAAAGCAGTTCTCCTGGGAAGGTTGTGCATTTATGACAAATGGTCCTCCATTGATTTGAGCTCTGTGGGAACTACACTTTGGGAATTGTCTCCAGCGTCCACAGCCTTGTCGTTAGAATTTGTCCCACAATAGCAAATCTCTGTTCTTTCAGAGTGAATGTGATTTTTTAGGCAAGTCATTCTGAACTGAATCTGGTGAATATAATGAGATGTCACTGAGGGTGATATTATTTTGGGTACAAAATAAAGAAAAAAGTTTGCACATCCTCCTCTCTTCTTTCAAAGGTATTGTCCTGGGGTTGGGGTCGTCTGGGGCATGTAGAGCCCCTCAGTTTTTATTAACAGTTATATAATGGATCACATGCACCTGCAAGATCTACTGCAAGGTCTAATGACCAAGTCAGTGGAGAATGTAATGCTGGTCATGTTCTGATCTAAAAAACACCAGGATTTGAAGTTGGAGCCCCTGGATTGGAATCATGCTTCTGCTATTTACTGGTAATGGAAATCTGAGCTTCCTGTCCTTATATGAAAATATGCTTCAAGTCATTATTAATCAGAGAAATGCAAATTAAGACAACTCTGAGATACCACTACACACCTGTCAGATTGGCTAGAATGACAGGGAAAGATAATGCGGAATCTTGGAGGGGATGTGGGAAAACAGGGACACTGATACATTGTTGGTGGAATTGTGAACACATCCAGCCATTCTGGAGAGCAATTTTGAACTATGCTCAAAAAGTTATCAAATTGCCTACCATTTTAGAAAGAGAGAAAGGAAGGGAAGGAGAAAAATTTGTAACTCAAAATCATGTAAAAATGAATGCTAAAAATTGTCTTGACATATAATTGGAAAAAATAAAATTTTATTTAAATGAATAAAACAAAACCAAAAAAGAAAAAGCCTTCTCTTGAAGTCCAGGTCAATTCATTCTTAATGATTGCATCATGCTTTTCTCCTAGAGTAATTCTGGACATTAATACTGTATCTCAGATAGCTGCTAGGACCAGGATCATGAACCAAGTTATGCCCACAGGGCATGATTCTTGGCAAGGAACTGTGTCTGGAGGAACCATTACTATATGTCAGCCTGAAGCAGAGAGAAAAAAAAACCCAGTAGGAAGTCTAGATGGAGAAATCAATTATCAAAAGATCAAGGAAATAAGAAAGGTACAAGCAAATATTGGATACTAAGTAAGCTGGTTGAAATCAGCCTAGGAGAGTACCTTGAATCTAGAACTTCCAAATGTAGTTTCTGTCTACATGTGTTTTTTTCTTTTTCTGAAGAAGATACTGGGTATAGTCTAAAATTATATTATATTATATTATTATAATATTATGTTATTATAAACTATACCAGTTCTCCATGTGCTAGATCTCAGAGATTAAGGCATTGGATGGTTATTATTTTTGGACTGGGTCTCTTATTTCATTGGTGTTTAGAATTTTTTTGGGGAAACTTCCTCTCCCAGTGAAGACTGGCAGCTGCTGTGACTACCAACTGCTGAACAACTGCCCAATAGGGCAGATGAGACAACTTTGCTGAAGCAACAAGGCATTGGAAGGGAGAGCTAGGGCATGCGCTGTGCTAGCTGGGTCAAAACTAAACTATCTTTACCAATACCTCCAATTCAGATCCTTTTGGAAACAGCCCTGCAACTGAGCCAAGAGCCCTAGAAATAGCTGTCCCTCCCTCAAGCACCATTGTATATTGTTACCTTATTTATTTAACTTTTATGCAGAGTACATCTTGTGAAATGCCAGAATGGGTGAATCGAAAGCTGGAGTTTAGGTTGCTAAGAGAAATATCAGTTTCATAGGGGCAGATGATACCACTCTGATGGCACAAAGTGAAGAAGAATGAAGAAATCTCTTGTTGAAGGTGAAAGAAGAAACTGTAAAAGTTTACTTGAAGCTTAACATCAAAAAACAAAACAAAACAATTAAAATCTTGGTAACTGGTTCCATCATTTGTTGGCAAATAGAGGGAGAAGAAATGGGAGTAGTATCAGAATTTATATTTTGGGGTTCAAAGATTATCACAGATGGTGATTTCAACCATAAATTTAAAGATGATTGTATCTTGGAAGGAAAGCTATAGGAATTCTGGACAGTATACTAAAAAACAGAGACATCACGTTGCCAACAAAGGTCCATTTAATCAAAGCTATGGTTTTTCTAGTAGTAATGTATGGTTGTAAGAGTTGGACTAAAGGCAAACTGAGTGAGGGGAAAAGCAAGTAAGAAAAAAGCATCATTAAGTTGTCTTTGTGGCTTCTTCACCTGAGTCATTTCCTCCCAAGACTCCATTTTAAAATGATGACAGCCATGTTTGTTCCTTTGTTCCTATCTGGGCCCTACTCCTAAGTTGCTGACTCTTTGGACTTTCTTCTCTGTCAAGCCCCTGTGTGGGTATATTTCCCCCCCTTCCATTCCCTTTCCTCTTCATTTCCCCATTAGAATGTAAACTCTTTGAACATTGTACACAATAACAACAAGATTATATGATGATCAATTGTGATGGACGTGACTCTTCTCAACAATGTGGCAATTCCAATCAAGGCAATTCCAATATACCTCGGATGGAAAGTGCCATCTGTATCCAGAGAGAGAACTATGGAAGAACCTAGTATTTTCACCTTTTCATTCACCTTTTCATGACTTTTTCCTCTTTTGGTTTGATTTTTCTTGCACAACATGATAAATATGGAAAAATGTTTAAAAGAATTTTATATATTTTAATCTATATCAGACTGCTTGCTGTCTTGGGGAGGAGAAGGCAAGAAAGGGAAGGAGAAAAATTTGATATACAAAGCCTTGCAAAAATGAATGTGTGCAACAAGAAGATGATGTGATGATCAATTCTGATGGAAGTGGCTTTTTTCAACAATGAGGTGATATAGGCCAATTCTAAGAGACTTGTGATGGAGAGAGCCATCTGCATCCAGAGAGAGACTGTGGGAACTAAATGTAGATCATAACATAATATTTTCATCTTTTTTTGGTTGCTGCTTCCTTGCTTTTTTTTTTATCATTTTTTCCCTTTTTGACCTAATTTTTCTTGTATAGCATGATACATATGGAAATATATTTATAAGAATTACACACATACCAGATCTAAAATTATATTATAAAGCAGCGGTTACCAAAACCATTTGGTATTGGCTAAGAAATAGACTAGTTGATCAATGGAATAGGCTAGGTTCAAAGGACAAAACAGCCAATAATTTTAATAATCTAGTTTTTGACAAACCCAAAGACCCCAGTTTTTGGGATAAGAACTCACTATTTGACAAAAATTGCTGGGAAAATTGGAAATTAGTATGGCAGAAACTAGGCATTGACCCACACTTAACACCATACACCAAGATAAGGTCAAAATGGATTCATGACCTAGGCATAAAGCATGAGATTATAAATAAATTGGAAGAGCATAGGATAATTTACCTCTCAGATCTGTGGAAGAGGGAGGAATTTATGACCAAAGAAGAACTAGAGATCACTATTGACCACAAAATAGAAAGTTTTGATTATATCAAATTGAAAAGTTTTTGTACAAACAAAACTAATGCAGACAAAATTAGAAGGGAAGCAATAAACTGGGAAAACATTTTTACAGTCAAAGGTTCTGACAAAGGCCTCATTTCCAAAATCTATAGAAAATTGGCTCTAATTTATAAGAAATCAAGCCATTCTCCAATTGATAAGTGGTCAAAGGATATGAACAGACAATTCTCAGACGAAGAAATTGAAACTATTTCTAGCCATATGAAAAAATGCTCCAAGTCATTATTAATCAGAGAAATGCAAATTAAGACAATTCTGAGATACCACTACCCACCTGTCAGATTGGCTAGAATGACAGGGAAAGATAATGCGGAATGTTGGAGGGGATGTGGGAAAACAGGGACACCGATACATTGTTGGTGGAATTGTGAACACATCCAGCCATTCTGGAGAGCAATTTGGAACTATGCTCAAAAAGTTATCAAACTGTGTATATCCTTTGATCCAGCAGTGTTTCTACTGGGCTTATACCCCAAAGAGATACTAAAGAAGGGAAAGGGACCTGTATGTGCAAGAATGTTTGTGGCAGCCCTGTTTGTAGTGGCCAGAAACTGGAAACTGAGTGAATGCCATCAATTGGAGAATGGCTGAATAAATTGTGGTATATGAATATTATGGAATATTATTGTTCTGTAAGAAATGACCAGCAGGATGATTTCAGAAAGGCCTGGAGAGACTTAGACAAACTGATGCTGAGTGAAACGAGCAGGGCCAGGAGATCATTATATACTTCAACAACAATACTATATGATGATCAATTCTGATGATCGTGGCCATCTCCAGCAATGAGATGAACCAAATCAGTTCCAATAGAGCAGTAATGAACTGAACCAATTACACCCAGCGAAAGAACACTGGGAGATGACTATGAACCATTACATAGAATTCCCAATCCTTCTATTTTTGTTCGCCTGCATTTTTTATTTCTTTCATAGGCTAATAGTACACTATTTCAAACTCCAGTTCTTTTTGTACAGTAAAATAACTGTTAGGACATATATGCTTGAACATACTTAACATTTATTGGTCAACCTGCCATCAAGGGGAGGGTATGGGGGGAAGGAGGGAAAAAAGTTGGAACAAAAGGTTTGGCAATTGTCAATGCTGTAAAATTACCTATGCATATAACTTGTAAATAAAAAGCTACAATAAAAAAATTAAAAAATTAAAAAAAGATTTATAAAGCACTTAAAAATTGCACACATTTAATTTAATTTTTAAATTTAATTTAATTAATCCAATAAATTGGATTACTTGCTGTCTAGGGAAGGTGGATGGGGAAAGGAAGGGAGAAATATTTGGAATACAAGGTTTTGTAAGGCTAAATGTTGAAAACTATCTTTGTGTATATTTTGAAAATAAAAAGCTATTAATAAAATTTTTAAAAAGACTTAAAAATAACATTAAAGACTATATTTACATGTATTTGAAGGAAAAAAGATAGGAATAGTCCTGTTTCTAGTTTACCGTGGGTGTGTAATACAGCCTCTGGCATGTAGAAAGTGTTTATATGCTTGGTCACTTGACATGTCTCCTTGACATCTTTTTTCCATTGCACTATCTTGGAAGATGAAAAGTTAAGACAGTTTATCTGATAGGAGATTATGCAAAGAGAAAAAATAGTGTAAATACAGAAAATTTAATTTAAACTATAGAACTATTAGTACTTTTATCCACAGTTCTGCTACAGTTTACAGACAGATTCATAAGGCTGGAGTGCCCCAGGTTGTGCACTCAGCAGTTCTTAGATTTGGAAAGGTCAGATATTAGTGGTAGAAGAAACCTCAAAGGGCACCCCAGACAAAAGCTAAGGTCCCATCTAGATCCCCCCAATAAGTAACCATCTAGCTTTTGCTAGACGACCTAAATGATGGGGAACCCAGCTTCTTTGGGCTAGCTCTAATTTCCAGAAAGCTTCTCCTTGCTGCAAGCCTAAATCTGCCTCTCTAATGTCATACGCCTCCTAGTTCTGCTTTCTGGGGGAAGTCCCATTTCTTTTTCCACAAGACAATCCTTGAAATACTTGAAGATAGCTGTTGTATGCCTCCTGAGTATTCTCACTTCAAGGCTAAGTATTTCCAGTTATTTAAATCAATACTTTCATGGCATCCTCTCCCATCTATGAAACTTTCTGATCACCCTTTTATAGACAAATATTAGTAATATAAATATCAAGAGCCTTCTATGTACCAAGCACTGATGACACAAAGAAAAGTCAAAGATAGTCATTACTCTTACCGGGCTCATGGTTTAAAGGAAGAGACTTGGAACTCATGATGCCTCATGAAAACAGATATACCCATGATAATTAGTCAGCAAAGAAAAGGCACTGGATAAAGTTTCTAGTTTCTTGTAAAGCACGATGTAAAACTTAACAGGCTATAGAAATGCTAGTAATCGTCACTGTCATCCTCAACTAGCCCACGTTTCTTTGGTCTTTCTCATTTCCTCTAACAAAGCTGAAAAAATTATCTACTACACAGCTTCTTTGAGTGAGATCAGCCAGCCCACAGATAGTACATAAAATTCTACAAAAGCTATGGGTAGATGGATATGATGACTAGAGAACTGGATCTGAACATAGGGAGACACGAGGTTGGGCAATCACAATCTTTCTGTTTTAGTTTCCCTGTCTTTAAATGAGGGGATGGACTTGATTACCTCTGAGATTCCTTTTTGCTCTAAATTTATGATTCCAGAACTCGGAAAATCAAAGTAAAGTTTGTTTATGTCCTCCATAATGACTCCTGTGTTTGGGCAAAGGAAATAACAACTTAATTCCCCAAACAGCATTTAATTTATACATCTAACAGAGAACATCACTAGATGAAGGACTTTAGAAATCTACATCCAAATTTTGGCTCCTCTTCATAGCAGGTGATCAGGGGAGGCATAAATAAGCTCCTAGGTCCAATAGTTTTCCATTTCCATTTGCTGTCCCATCATTGTCTATATGCTTCCCATGGCAGCTCACTCAACAGATAGTAGGCGGCACCTTGGGTTTGGTGCAATATTATAACGTCATCTATAAAAGAAGCCTCAAAGCAACTTGGATTGATGTAATGACAAAACATGACTTTAGACGACTGATGATGAAGCATCTACCCACTTCCCATCCGAGAGGTGATAGACTTAGTGCAGTAAGAGATAAAGGCTTTTTTGAACTAAACTGATGGGAAAATTTACTATGACTATGAATATTTGTTACAAGGGTTTTATATTTCTTTTTTTTGCAATGGGGAAGGGAAAAGAGAAAAAAATAGATTTTTGTCAATTAAAAAATAAAAATAACAAAACCTAATGCCTGATTTCCAACTGTTTTTGATTGAGCATCCCTCAGTAAACAGTTTTTGAGCACATGCTCCCAATATGTGTACATTGATACATAAGTTATATACATATACCATAATATTAGTTTTTTATGCATATTAAAACATATAAAAACAAATGAAAAAAGATGAAGATGAAACATTTTAAAAATAATTTTTATTTTATTTAGTAATGTTACATTTAAAAAACAGCTAAAATCATATTAGTAACAACATTATTAGCAATAATATTTTAGTGAGGGTAATACAATCAAATGTTGCATTATTTAACACTTGTTTTTAGTATCTGTCATTGCTGAAAAAGATAGCTTTACAAAATAAGTAAGGTAAATGCTGCTCTTATTACATTACGATATCCATTTTCAATCCCATCCACCAATTAATTATACAGAGATATTTTTGTTCAAATTTAGCCCAGATGTTACTCACTTCTTGCAAATTAGTCAGAAAATAATGCCTTTCTATGTTTTTAACAAGTGAGTTCAAAATTCACTAATACTCTACATTTGGAAGATTTTAAAGTAGGTTACAAAATTGTTTCCAAATGTTTTAAGGTGTACCAATGTGAGAGTTTGGAATAGATGGCACACATATCATGATCTGCAACAAAAGCTTAGTCTTTAAATGTCTTACTAATCAGGATGGTTTCTTGCTAATATCTGAAGGCACAATTTACACTTAAGATGAGGTTCATTGTCAGTGATAAAGGATGGAAATTCATATTTAAAATTATCTTGATTGTTCCAATTCTTTCACTGACTTCTTATAAGACAATTAGATCATTGCTTTTCTCCTTGTAAAGTGGCTGACAGAGCTTATGTTAGGAATAAGAGAAGTGTCAGCTCTTCCATTTCCTGTTGTTTGCTCATGCTTAGTATTCTTAATGTTATCATCACTTATTATTATAATCCATGATTCCTTTGTAGGAATCTATTGAAATCACTTGTCTATTTTGTGTGGGTTCCTTTAATTAAAACTAAATAATGTAATCCATAAATCTACTTAATTGGGGACATGTAAAATGTAATATGTTTATAACTTGGGGCTCAAGCTCATTTGCATGGGACATTAGTCCCATTAGTGGAGAATGCTTCCCTTTTTCCTTCTAGTTATTTCCAATTTTCCTCCTCATACAGGCACAGAGCAGAAGTATTCATTCTCCATCAATGACCTTGAGTCCCGGGTTACATGTTGAAGTGAAGGAACCATTATCAACCTCTCTGTTTTATGGAATTCCCCTTCTACCTAAGATACCTTGTGTATTATATGTGTCCCATGAATACCTGAGATATGGATAGAGTCCCAGAGTCACTCAATCTGCATATTAAATATTAATGAAGCTTAATTTCTTATTTAAAAAACAAAAGCCAAATATATATATGTATAGACAAACCTAGAGCTAGATATACACATACCTCTATACATACATGTATATATACATATGGATGCATGAATGTGAGACTGTGTGTACATATGTGTGTATATATTTACACACAATTATATACAAACATCTTTTTGAACAGACTTGACTTCTGCAATATACATATGTATATGTGTATATAAGACTGTTTATATGTATATATATATATATATATGTTTACACATACATATAGATATACAGATACCTTTTTGAACATACTTGACTTCTGCAATATACATATGTGTATATGAGACTGTGTATGTATGTATATGTATATATATTTACATATACACACAAACACACCTTTTTTTCTTCCCTGAAGCAATTGGGGTTAAGTGACTTTGCCACAGTTAGGCAAACACTTTTTTGAACAGACTTGTCCTCTGCAATGTATTTCAGTTCTACATTTATGAGTTAATCTTGTGAACTTCTGAGAGCACACACAGCCCATTATAAAGAACTCGGAGAAGGGGTTCTTAACTAAGGGTCTATAAATTTGGGTTTAAAAAACTGTATAACTAAAAAAAAATTCAACATAACTGCTTTCTTTTGTAATCCCATGGATTTTATTTCACGCATTTAAAAGCATGATTTTTAAGAGGGGATCTTGATTCATTAGATTTCTGGTGGAGTCCATGACCCTAAAATGGTTTAAAAGCCTCTGTTTTTACTGATCTCTAGGGCATCACCATTTTGGGAGAAGCCTAAAGAACAAGATGAGAGACACTAGATGCAGAAGGAGATCCTCCAGCCCTCAACTGCCTCTGTCCCATCTTCTATTTATGATTTTGGGAGTTTCAATTCCTGTTTCTGATGGTCAAAAGATATATCATATCTTTCATTCTCACTGACTTTTTAGCTTCATGTCTGGGGCCAATCAGAGAAAAGGTCCCCATTACACATACTGAGACTATCTTTGATCAATGTATGAGAAAGGGATAGGTGGGCTTTTGCAAATGATATTCTCCAGTGGGCCACATCTCTAAAGTCATGATTGACTAAAAGATGGGAAGAACACAGGATGTCTCCGTGATTAGTGTTTCTTGCTATGAGGTATTTTACTTCGTAAACAAATTTCTGGAGTGCAGTCTCATCTCTAGCAAGACGTTTTTCATTCATATGTTAAAACCATTCATTGTTTTTGAAAGCTGCAGCGTCAGAGATAGCTTTGTTCTGTGGTTCAGCTTCTGGAGGCAGCCAAGGAGCTGTGTGCTTCTAAAAGTGTTTGGGTTCTGAGTTCTGTGCTCCTTCTTTGTCCAGGAGAAAGGCAGACACAAAGTCAAGATGAAAGTGATGCAAGAGGGTAAATATCCTCCGGAACAGAGATCTTCAACGTGGAGGCTCTGGCTTTTGAAAAGCTGTTGCCGACCCTCAATAGGTAGTTTTCAGTCAGAGAGGTGGTCACATCCCAGACTCTGGAGGTAACCAATCATGGCTCTTGTCTTCAACACCCTCACACTTTCTTTCTTTCTTTCTTTCTTTCTTTCTTTCTTTCTTTCTTTCTTTCTTTCTTTCTTTCTTTCTTTCTTTCTTCTTTCTTTCTTTCTTTCTTTCTTTCTTTCTTTCTTTCTTCCTTCCTTCCTTTCTTTCTTCCTTTCTTCCTTTCTTTCTTCCTTCCTTCCTTCCTTCCTTCCTTCCTCCTTCCTTCCTTCCTTCCTTCCTTCCTTCCTTCCTTCCTTCTTCCTTCCTTCTTTCCTCCCTCCCTCCCTTTCTCCCTCCCTCCCTCCCTCCCTTCTCTCTCTCTCTCTCTCTCTCTCTCTCTCTCTCTCTCTCTCTCTTTCTTTCTTGGCAATTGGGGTTAAGTGATTTGCCCAGGGTTACACAGTTAGGAAGGGTTAAGTATCTGACTTTAGGGCTGATGCTCTATCCACTGCACCATCTAGCTTACCTATTACTTCCACTCCACCCCACTTGCAATCTTCCAACCATCTTGCTTGACTGTTGGCATCCATGACAATTATAAGCTAATTGTCACGTGGGTACCCACCGCATGTAGTTGCACAGGGGCTATTGGGAAAATTTCCCTCCTCCACTTCCCCAACATACTGATCCTTGTTCAAGAATGAAGGACAACAACCAATCAATAATGTTTTATAAATTCATCATGTAGTTACTCCTTATATATATGTTTTATAATATATCACCCATAAAAGTATATTTTTCTATATTGATTTTCATTATATTTTTTTTCCTTGGATTCCTGGATTTTTTCATATAAGAACATTTTGTTAATATAGATAACTCCCCTATCCCTTTTATTTCTTTTCCTTCTTTTGAATAATATATATCCTTGCAGAAGGTTTTACTCAAAAGTCTATGAACTTTTTTAAAAAATATGGATTTTTTTTTTTGGAGGTGTAGGCAAGATGGTGGAGTAAAGGCAGGAACTTGCCTAAACTCTCCCCCAAACTGCTCCAAATTCCTTTAAATAATGACTAAACAAATTTTAGAGCATCAAAAATATCCCAAAAGATTGAGTAGAACATTTTCCAGCTGAAGACAACTTAGAAGTTCACCCCCTCTGAGCTGATGTCAGGGTGGGAGTCCAAAGTGCAGTCATGGTGCAAACTGCCAGCAAAGCCCTGACCCAGTCCCAGCCTGACCTCTGAATCAGTGGCACTACCTAGGGCTTCCAGACCTCTTAATTCAGACACCAAAGGGGACCTGGAAGATCAGCAGAAAAGGCCTGTGGAGCCAGGGTGGAAGCCTAGCATGCAATTCCAGAGCAGGCTGCCCTAGTGCAGCCCTTACCCCAGCCCCAGCCTTAGATCCAGCCCTGGCCCTGGCCTTTGCCCAGCATCATAGAGGCAGGATCTCTGAATCAGCAGTAATGCTGGAAGCTTCTGGACCTCTGAACCCAGGAAGGACTCAAAAGGTCAATGGAGAGGGTCTGTGGCAATGGGGTGGGAGTCTGGTGCCACAATCCCAGGGCAGGCTCTCCAGCATAGCTGGGGCCCAACTGCAGCAGCCCCAGCATCAGAAAAGCAGGACTCTTGTTGCTTTAGCACACTAGATCTTACAGTTATTGTGGGACAGGGACAATCCTAACAGCTCCAGTGCAGAAAAGAATGCTTGTGATCAGATTCCTAGAAGGATCTCTGAAAACATCTGCACTGAAGCTTGGGACTATACATTCTCCATCCTGAAAACAGAGTCCTATGTCAACAAATAGTTAAAAGCCAAGTAATAGAATAGGAAAAAGAGCAGACAACAAAAAAAGTTTCTGATCATTGACAGTTATTATGGTGACAAGGAAGATCAAAGCACACACTCAGAAGAAGATAATAAAGTCAAAGCTCCTACATCCAAAGTCTCCAAGAAAAATGGGAATTGTCCCAGGCCATGGAAGAGCTCAAAAGGAATTTTGCAAATCAATTAAAAAATTTAGAGGAAAAATTAGGAAAAAAGCTGAGAGTAGTGCAAAAGGAAATACAAAAAACTAATGAGAAGAATATCTTAAAATACAAAATTGGCCAATTGGGAAAGGAGGTACAAAAGTTCACTGTGGAAAATAGTTCCTTAAAAAATAGAATTGAGCAAATGGAAGCTAATGACTTTATGAAAAATCAAGATACAATAAAGCAAAACAAAAAATGAAAAAATGAAAAAAGGTGAAATATTTCATTGGAAAAACAATTGACCTGGAAAATAGATCCAGGAGAGATAATTTAAAAATTATTGGTCTATCTGAAAATCATGATAAAAAAAAGAGCCTGGACATCATCTTTCAAGAAATTATCAAAGAAAACTCTCCTCATATTCTAGAACCAGAGGGTAAAATAGAAATTGAAAGAATCTACCCAGCACCTCTTGAAATAGATCCTCAAATGAAAATTCTCAGGAATATATAAACAAATTCTGGAACTCCCAGGTCAAGGAGAAAATATTGCAAACATCCAGAAAGAAACCATTCAAGTATAGTAGAGTCAGGACAGTCAGGACAATAAAAGATTTAACATCTTTTATGTTAAAGGACCAGAGGGTTTGGAATATAATATTCTGGAGTGATGGAGCTAGAATTACAACCAGGAATCACCTACCCAGCAAAAATGAGTATAATCCTTCAGAGGAAAAGGTAGTCATTCAATGAAACAGAGGACTTACAAGCATTCATGATGAAAAGACCAGAGCTTTATAATGGAAAATTTAATATTCAAATACAAGAGTCTGGAAAAGCATAAGAAGGTAACCAGGAAAATGATATCATAAGATACTTAATAAGATTTATCTCTTTATATTCCCTACATGGGAGAATGATACTTGGGCATATTTTAAAAAAAGATATTATCCTTTGATAATGTGAGTTAAATATGAAAGAATAATATCTTTTTAAAAAATGATGAAATTAAGGGGTGAGAGAGAATTATCTATTTAAAAAAAGAGGCAAGAAAAAGTTTTTACAGTGGAGGGGAAGAAAAGGAGGAGAGGATGAATGAGTGAATCTTACTTCCATCAGAATTGGCTCAAATAGGAAATAACATACATACTCAATAGGGGTATAGAAATCTATCTTACCTTGCAAGAAAATAGGAGGGGAATGAGATATGAGAAGTGGGAGGGGAGAAAATGATAAAAGAGAGGACATATTGGGGGAGGGGGTGGTCAGTACCAAAACACTTTTGAGGAGGGACAGGATGAAAAGAGAAAGACAACAAATGTAGGAAAAGGTGCAATTAGCAATAGTAATTGTAAAAAAAAATTTTTTGAAGCAAGTTTCTCTCATAAGACCTCATTTTTCAAACATAGAAGAAACTGAGTCAAATTTATAAAAAATAAAAACCATGCCCCAATTGATAAGTGAGCAAAAGATATGATCTGTGCTTAAAGGGCTATAAATCCATGCATATCATTTGACTTAACAACATTACTAGGCATGATTACCAAAAGAGAGTCAGAAAAAAGTAAAAAGGAAAATGACCTATATGTACAAAAAATATTCATAACAGCACTCTTCTCAAGGCAAAAAAAAATTGGAAATCAAGGGGATGTCCATCAATTGGGGAATGGCTCAATAAACTGTGGTATATGTTTGTGATGATCTATTATGGTTCTTTGGGAAATGGTGAACGGGGCACTCTCAGCAAAGAAAAACCTGGAAAATCTTCCATGAACTCAAGCGAAGTGAAATGTACTATATATAAAGTAACAGCAATGTTCTGGGATGACCAGCTATAAATGACTTTGCTATTCTCAGTAGTGCTATCATCCACAACTACTCTGAAAGATTTATGATGAAAAATTCTAGAGAAATCCCAGAGAAGGAACTGATTGTGTTTGAATACAGATTCAAGCATTCTCTCTTTCTCTCTCTTTTTTTAAACTTGATTTTTCTTGAGGATTTTTATTTTCATTGGATTGGGAGATCTAAGTTTTCTTTCACAACATGACTTTTATGGACTTTTATATATAACTACACATGTAATTTCTTAATTATGGGTGGGACTAAGGGAAAAAACCTAGAACTCAAACATTTTAAAAACAAATGTAAAAAAATTTGTTTCAAATTTAACTGAGGAAAATGTTAAATAAATAAAAATATTTAAAATAGAAAAATGTTTTTGATAACTATATTTCAATATATAATTGGTTTTCTTATCATTTTCTTTATTTTATTTTATGCTTTTAAAAACATTTTTCTGAGGAATCTGTAGGTTTCACCAGAGTGGCAAAGGGGATCATAATACAAGAAATCTTAAGAATCCCTATTTTATAATCCCATATTAGTTGTAAATTCCATCTTGTTCAATGATGACTAAGAAGTTGACTTTCCCTCCTTATGTTAAAATCTCTACCTTATCTTGTTCTTTAGCTGTATTTTATGCATTTGTATATTGACATATAAAGCAATAAATTGCATTTCTTACTCCTTTCTTGGATATTGCTTCCCACAAATTATTGGTCCTCTCTTCTGCTATTCTTTCAATGTTATTCCTACTGTTTTTTAAGTTACTACCCATGTTAGGGATTTGCAGGTAGTTTTCCTTCCTATTTTCTCTCCTGTTTAAAAACCATGGGATCATATTTATAAATGTGTTTTCATCTCTTATCAAGAGTCTATCTTTTTTTCTGTTGTGAATAAATTTTTATTGATACTTTTTGTTTTGTTTTAAACATCAGCAATCTTCTCCCCAGTGTTCTTCCCCTCTTCTGTTCCCAAAGAATCATCTCATTAAACAAATAGTATTTTTTCAGTTTTTCTAAATTCCTTTCCACATTAATCACCAGAAGTAGGGAGTGATTGTCAGGATTGACAATTCTGGGGAGGCTATCCAATATGTCTTGATCCTTGTCTTGGAAAGACTGAAGGTCTATATAGGTCAAGTTGGCAAATACTTGCTTCCACACTCATCAACAAGAATCCCCAACCTACAGCTGTTCTCTTCTTCCCGTGTCTGTTATTTGATAATCCTTTATCTGAAGGGACCTATAGAACCACATCCTTATTCTTTGGGGCACATGAAACTGCTTCTTCTGGATGTGGTCCAACATCTAACACTCTCCTAATAGGAAATTTCTTATTTTCTATATCCCAAAAGGTCTTTTTTTTCATCATTCCTTCTTTGCGATACATTCTTCAACCTTCATCTCCTGACATAGGTGAAAATCTCCCACTTTCTCATTATCTCCTTTTAATTCTTTTTGTTCCTTGAGGTACTTCTCCTTTAAAGGAAGATTTTCATCTTCCCTCATAATCTGAAGAGAAATGCATTTCTCTGGTTTGTTTACTCCATTTTTTTAAACAATAAGGATTAAGTTATATTTATGTACACATATACATTACATAGTCTTAAAAGAAACAGCACACTCTCTGCAGGCCATCGAAAATTTTCCTTTTACTCCATCTGAAATAAAATCCATAACCATTATTTTCTTTTTGGAAGCTCTTTTGGCTAATCCTTGTGGATGGTTGTTGTTCAGTTGTTTTCAGTTATGTCCAACTCTTTGTGATACTATTTGGGATTTTCTTGGCAAAGATACTAGAGTGATTTGCCATTTCTTTCTCCAGCTCATTTTATAGATAGGGAAGCAAAGGCAAACAGGTTAATTAACTTGTCCAGATCACACAGCTAGTAAGTGTATGAAGCCAGATTTAAATTCAGGAAATTGAGTCTTTCTGACTGCAGGCCTGGCGCTCTATTCATTGTACTACATAGCTGCCTTATTAATCCTTGCAGATCACTGCATGGCATATTGTGGATTTTTGAGATACAAGACACAATTCCATTGAGATCTATTCAAGTAGTTAACTTTGTTGCTGATGTTCAGATATTCTTCTTCACATCCCTTCAAGCTGAGGTCCTTATGTCCAACTGGGATCAGTGGAGTAGGAAGCTAAGTAGGAATTAGCACACAAGATACTAGGATTCGAGACAGTGCATGTTCAATAAGAAATGATGAGCAGGCTGATTTCAGAAAAGCCTGGAAAGACTTGCATGAATTGAGATTGAATGAATTGAGCAGAATCAAGAGAACGTTGTACACAGCAACAAGATTATATGATGATCAATTCTGATGGATTTGACTCTTTTCAACAATAAGGTGATTCAAGGCAGTTCCAATAGATCTGTGATGAAAAGTGCTATCTGTGCCTAGAAAGGGAACTATGGAGTCTGAATGTAGTTTAAAGCATAGTATTTTCACCATTTTGTTTGTTTGCCTGTTTTTTTCTTTGTGTTTTTTTCACTTTTTATCTGATTTTTCTTGTGTAGTATAATGAATATGGAAATATGTTTTTGAAGAATTGTACATGTTTGACCAAATAGGATTGCTTGCTGTCTTGGGGAAAGAGGGATGGAGAGAGGAAGAGAAAAAAGTTTGGAACTCTTTTCTGCAAAGGTGGATGTTAAAAACTACTTTTGCATGTATTTGGAAAAATAAAATACTATAATAATAATTTTAAAAGATTACCAAAAAAAGACCTTATATGCATCAGAGATGGTTGTTGGAATTAGGTCTCCCTGACTATGAAGTCAGCTTACTGTCTTCTGTGTCATATTGATTCTCACGCAACAGTTTAAGGCTTACAAATTATTTTCTTGACAACAATTCAGCTGGAACTTGAATTAGTTTTTTTGATGTTAAGGCTGATGCTATAGTCGCCATGGCTAAAAGATGTGAAAAGATGATATAGTGGTTGTAGGGGAAGAAGATTCTAGATGAATGGAATGATTTGAACAAAGTCAGAGAGATAAAAATGAGTATGATATGTACAGAGATCTGGGTACATTTTGAGAGCTGTGGGAGATAAGGCTGAATAAATAGAATAAGGAGGATCTGATGAAGAGACATTTCTATTAGGATGAAGAATTTAGATTATTTCAAAGCCAATAGGGACCAATAGGGAGATTTTTTTTGAGCAGAGGAATGACACAATGAAAGCAGTGTCTTTGTTGAGTAATCTAGCTAAACAAAAACTATTGCAAAGAGGCTTCCTTTTGGCTACAAGTCCTATATAAAATGAAAAGAACCCAGAGATGGCCATCAGGAAGAACCTATGCTTGAAATGAAGTTTCTACTCTACTGGACAAATTATTTGCTTTTCCTGAGTCTTGATTTTCTCTTTTGTCAAAGGGACATCAGAAAGACATAGATTTAGAGTCCAACACACCCATTCTACAAACTGTGAAATTAAGGCCTAAAGGGATTACATGATTGGCTGAAAGTCCTTAGACCTGAAACATTTTTGGGGGAGGTGAGTGGGAAGGGGAGAGTCAAGCTGGTAAAGAAAAGGCAGGGAGTTGTTTGACTGTTCTGAAATTTCCCTTCAAACAATTTTAAATAATGTTTCAAAATAAATTTTGGAGTGGCAGAACTCATGAAGGAAAGAAGGAAAGAAAGAAAGGAAGAAAGAAAGAAAAAAAAACGGAAAAGAAGAAAGAAAGGAAGGAAAGGAAGGAAGAAAGAAAGAGAGAGAATGAGGGAGGGGGAAGAAGGAAGGAAGGAAAGAAGGAAAGAAAGCAAGGAGAAAGGGAGGAAGGAGGAAAGGAAGGAAGGAAAGAAGGGAGAGGGAGGGAGAAATAAAGGAAGAAAGAAACAAAGATGGAAAGAAAAGGGAAGGGAGAAAAAAGAAAGAAATGAAGGACCAAAAAACAATTTTCTAGCCCAGGACAACTTAAAAGGTTGTTAGGGATGGTCTGTTGCACCCAGGTAAATGTGTAATACATGGGTGTGCTTGTGCTGATTGAGCCCTAGCAAACCAGCATCAGGCCTTGGGAGCAATTGAATCAGCTGCCCCATTTGCACCTTCCAGAACTCTCAGTTCACAGGCAGTGAGGGGTGGGATTACTAGCCAGAAGGAGATTCTTAGGATCACTTTGCTGGCACTGGGAGCAGGACTGTGTGGTACTGCTCATCTTTGAACATCCTAGTCACAGGATTAGGTCTCAATCCCAGGATGAGAAGAAGCACTAGAACTTGGCAGGGGAGGGGAACCCTGGTCATAGTTCTAGGATGAAGAAGAGTGGATGCGGTCGCTCACAGACCAGAGTTCAGGCCAGAAGAATACCAAACAAATCTCCCCTCATCCTGGATGATCTGAATTTGCCCTGAGGATAATGCAGAACTTTTGAGTAAAACTAGTGGCACAAAACCCCTAAAGATTGAGATACTAGACTGCATTCCAGGAGCAGAGCCTAAGTTTTACATAAAATTTAAAGTCAAGAAATAAAATTGAAAAATGAGCAAAAAACAAACAAACCAAAAGAATTTGACCAAAGAAAGTTATTATATATATATAATATTCCCTATTATATAGGGAAGATCAAAACACAAACTCCAAAGAGAAGAATCAAAACTGGTACCTTTCAACCCTCAAAGAAAAATGTGGATTGGTTACAGGCTCAACAAGAATTCTTGAAAGCACATTAAAAAGATTTTAAAATCAAATAAAATCAAATTCTTCTTTCTTTCTTTCTTTGTTTCTTTGTTTGTTTGTTTCTTTCTTTCTTTGTTTCTTTCTTTCTTTCCTTCCTTCCTTCCTTCCTTCTTTCCTTTCTTCCTTCCTTCCTTCCTTCCTTCCTTCCTTCCTTCCTCCCTTTTTCAGCTCTGCTTTCTTTCTTTTTTTTTTTTTAAATATCATCTTTCCTTCTTTAAATTGTAAGCTCCCTAAGGACAGTGTGATCTTTTTCTTATTTGTATACCCACTCAGCACAATGTCTGTTACACAGCAGATTCTTGATAAATATTTACTGTATTGAATTGAATTGTAGTAAGGGGAAGTCAGTAGTGAGGTGAATTGATTTTCTACATATTCTAAGGGGCAGCTGAGTGGTGCAACGGATAGAGTGCTGGCTCTTATGTCATGAGGATCCGAGTTCAAATCTGATTTCAGACTCTTACTAGCTGTGTGATCCTGGGCAAGCCACTTAGTCTTTGTTTACCTTAATCTCCTGGAGAAGGAAATTGCAAACCATTCCAGCATCTTTTCCAAGAAAACTCCAAAATGGCATCATGAAGGGTCTGATGCCACTGAAATGACTCAACAGTAACTTTCCCAAAGCTTAGCATTAGTGCCTTAAACAGTAGGTGTGTAATAATGCTTATTAGTCTTAATTGAATCATAAATGGAGCAAATCCTAGAAGAGACTGTGGTAGCAGGTTAACCATAGAAAGGGACAGACAGCGCTTCCTCTGAGAAAGGAAAGAAGAAGAGAGAAGTGCAGAAGGAAAAGTTAAGAAAACATAGGTCAAACATTTATTTTCTCAGCAAAGGAGAAGAGGGGTTAAATGCTCTTTGAAAAGCAAATGGACAGAGTAGGTTTGGGGGTTATAGGAGGATAAAGAGGATTTGAAATGTTTGGGCCAATTAGAATTCTTAGAATTGTTCAATGTCCCTATTTGTAGGGTCATATGGTCCTGTGCACTATCCCCTCTCACTCTTATACATTATGGTGGCCACCAGAGCTATAACAAGGGTGGGCCATTGGGATTTTGTCTCAGAATGGGGAACTTAAGAGTGCCCTTTATCCCCTTCTGGTCCCAACAGTGGCAACTGCAATGTCCTTGTTTCAGAGCATTCTCCCTCCTCCTCATTCAGCAGCAGGCTTCCTCTCCACCCACAGCCTTTTGAACCACCCTTCTCCCACCCTCCCTGTTTCTGCCACTTGCCCCAGGTACAGACATTATCAGTTATAGTTTTGGCAATTGGCAGAGAGAATCACAGAACAAATACTAACAAGGAAAGGGCCCGAATGTACTTCCAGTCAATCACTCCAAAACAGCAATATTTTGAATTAAGCTGGGGACATGATCAATAGAAATAGGTTGTCAGACTCCAGAGGGAACGAATGACCCAACCTGAAGATGAGTCCATTTTTTCAGGACAATTTGAAAGCTGCCTCCTAATCTGGTCTTTTCTCAGCCAAGTCCGCCTCCTCAGGAGCAGCCTTCTCTGCCCTGGCTCATATGGGGCCCTTTCTCATCTGGCCCTGGGCCCTGCCGAGCTCTTCTGAGAGCGGAGCAGCCTTTGAAGTAGGGACAGCACTCTTGTCTCCATGGAGCCCCACGGGAGGCCACACTGGAGGAGGCTGGCCCTTGTGTTTTTGTTTCTAGGTCCAATCTCAAGAGAAAAGTCAGCTTTTAAGATGATGCTCAGAGACAGTTGGTGGTATGGAAATCAAACGGGGAGAAAACAATGTTTGTTTCCAGCACATTTATGAATCTAACTAGTCTTCACTGGCTAAAAAGTTGAGCAGAATTGCAGTTTCAGATATCTGGATTTTGCCCTTAAACAGAACCAAGGTGCTCCCAATCGGAGCAAACCAAAGAAAACTAACACATGTTTGTTGAAACAAAAATAATCAGATGAAGAACCTGAAGCAGAGATATCTGGATTGAATCCTGTCTCATATGCTTACTAGCTGTGTGAACCTGGACCAGTGAGTTTAACTTTCAGCCTTGGTTTCCTCATCTGTACAATGGGATAATAAGGCACATACTTCATAGGGTTGTTGTAAGGATCAAATGATACATACATATATGTAAATATGTAGATATAAATATAGTTATACATACCACACACATATACACACATATATGTATGTACATGTATATATATGTATATGTATATATCTCCTTTCTGGGCTCATTCTCCTAATTCTCCCCTCTCCTTCATGCTGGGTTCCCCTACAAGACTTACAATTGTTCTTCCTAGGACTCTAGAGGAACCTGAGGAGCTCTCACAACTTCATTCAATATTGATTAACCAATTAATTCACACAAAGGGACACGTTACTGACGCAGCACAGCAAGGACAATTGTTTCAGAAATCATCTCCCTAAAGTCTGGGACACATTCTTCTAAAAGTCCATTCAGAGTCCAGGAAAGAGAGAGATAAGACTTAGAGAGCACACGTGGCAAAGTGGGTAACCCACAGCTCTTGGTTAGACAGAAGTCTTTTCCTACCTTCCTGAAGTTTCCCTTTGATGTGCTGGCACCCTTGTAGAGTTGGGCAGTGGCTATTTGTTGGTGTGGCTATTTTGTTCTCACTTACTAATGTAGAAGCTGCCCTTAGTTAATGTTTTTCTGGGGACACTTACCTATGCAGATTGAAATTCTAAATCTTTGAACACTGTACATGGCAACAAGAAGATTATGTGATGATCAATTCTAATGTATATGGCTCTTTTCAAGCATGAGGTGATTCAGGCCAATTTTAATGGACTTGTGATGGAGAAAGCCCTCTGCATTCAGAGAGAGAACTGTGGGAACTGAGTGTGGATCACAATATAGTATTTCCACCTTTTTGTTGTTGTTGTTGTTGTTTGCTTGTTTTTTGTTTTCTTTCTCATTTTTCCCTTTTTTATCTGATTTTTCTTTTGCAGCATGATAAATGTGGAAATATGTTTGGAAGAACTGCACATGTTTAACCTATGTTGGATTACTTGCTGGCTAGAGGAGGAGGTAAGGGGAAGGGAGGGAGAAAAATTTGGAACACAAGGTTTTGCAAGGGTGAATGTCAAAAACTATCTTTGCAAATATTTTGAAAATAAAAAGCTATCATTTAAAAAAAAAAATCTAAATCTTTGGCCTTTGGAGGTTCATAAGGTATGGTCAATGGGGATGGGGAGGAGAATCTTTCCTCTCTTGCCAAATAATTTCCCACTCAGAGTCTTTGATACAGCTGCTTCCCCATTAGGGTGCTCTGCTAAGCTATTAGAAAGCTTGATCCAGAACTGACAGAATATTTTCTCCAAGTACCACAAGGCATAGCTGATTCTCTTCAAACACAAGACATTTCTTATATGGAGCCATCTGCTTTCATTCAATTCATAACTAGTTTATATCTTTGATTGATTCAATATAGGTATATTGGAACTGTTTAGTAGACATTACTAAGTTCCAGGCACTGTGCTAAATGTGAGGGATACAAAGAAAGGCAAAAGTCAGTCCTGTCCTCAAAGAGCTCACGTGTGGGCAGTTTATATATTTATATATGTATATATGATATATACAGACTAAATAGAAAACAATCAACAGAGGGAAGGCACTAGAATTAAAAGGGAATGGGAAAGGCTTCCTGTAGAAAGTGAGATTTTAAGCCAGGGAAGCTGGGAGGCAGAGATTGAAGGAAAGAGCATTCCATGTTATGTCAAAAGTCCCAGAGCTGGGAGATGGAGTGTCTTGTCAAGGAACAGTCAGAAAGCCAATGTCATTGAACTGAAGACTATGTGGTAGAGTGTAAGTTATAAGAAGACTGGAAAGGGTCGGGTAGAGTAGGCTATGAAGAGCTTTGAATGCCACAGAGAGATTTTTGTATTTGATCCTGAAGCTGATAGGAAGCCACTGGACTCTATTGAGTAGAAAGGTCAGAATTGTCCTTTAGGAAAATCATTTTGATGGCAGAATGGAGGGTAGACTGGTGTGGGGGAGAATTGAGGCAGGGAGATGGATTAGCAGGATATGGCTATGAGGTGAGAAGGGCCTGACAGTGTCAGAGGAGAGAAGGAGATGTAGATGAGAGGAACTGTTCTTACATTGGAGGTAGAAAGCAAGAGAGATGTAAAGAGTCAAGGATAAGGTCTATATATAGAGCCTGGGTAACTGGGAAGAAAAACTTCTTCTGGCACCCACAACAGTTAGAAGGAAGTCAGGAAGAGGGGAGGATTTGGGTGAAAAGAAAATGAATTTAGTTGCGTCTAAGATGTGCCTGGGACATCTGGTTTGAGTGTCTAATGGGCAGTTGGAGATAGGAGACCCAAAGTAAATAGTAAGGTTGGGATGGATGAGTGATTTGGGTATCATTAGCACAGAGGTAATCACTGAACCTATGGAGCTGATGAGTCCACCAAATGAACCAGTGTAGAGAGGCATGAGAAGGTCCAGGACAGAGCCTAAGGGGACACCCATTGGTGTTCAAGGACCATGATGGACCAAGGCATTGGGTTGGAGAAAGTTGCCTCTCCAAGAATTGAAACCAAAGGTAACCAGGAGAAAGAACCAGCAAAGGAGACTGAGAAAGAGCAGTCAATAGAGGTAGGAGGAGACCCAAGTTAGGGCAGGTCACAAAAACAAAGAGAGAAGAGAGTGATATATTTAGAAGAGCCCTTGACAGTGGAAAGGTTAAGAAAACTAAGGACTGAGAAAAAGATCATTAGCTTTGTTAGTTTAGGAGATCATGAGTAATTTCAGAGAGTTATTTCAGCAGAATGATAAGGTCTGAAGGTAAACTATTGAGTGTTAAGAAGAGAGTGAAAGGAAAAGGAAGTGGAGACCCTGATGATGGGTTGTGCTCACATCTAGCTTGTACCTTTGACTAATTCTGAACCTCAATCAAAGAATTATTTTTGGTTGATAATAGCATCAAGTTATAGAGCATCTTGTTAGTTACATTGACTCAGGCTGAGAGGTGAGGGACATCCTCCCTTATAAACGTGAAACACTTTATAAACTACAGAATATACTACAGAAATACTATTGCTGTTCAGTAATGTCCAACTTTCATGACTCCATTTGGGGTTTTCTTGGCAGAGATACTGTAGTGACTTGCCATTTCCTTCTCCAGCTCATTTAACAGATGAGGAAACCGAGGCAAACAGGATTAAGTGATTTACCCAGCTAGTAAGTGTCTGAGGTCAGATTTGAATTTAGGAAGACGAGTTTTCTTGACTCCAGACTCTACCCACCATACCACCTCACTGCTTTATATAAATATTACCCGTTATTTAGTGAATTCTATATGTCACCCAGGGAATAGGTAGCAGAGCTTGAATTTCAACTCCAAACCTAGTTCTCTTCCCACTGTACCAACCTGAGTTTCATCAAGGTCTGGAACTCTGAAAAACTGTTTCAATTTCTTGGAGACACTAAAAAATTATCAAGATGGTCTGCTGAGAGGAAATCAGATAGAGTAAAAGGTCTAGGCCATGGAATGAGGTAAAGTAAAATGTCTAGGCCATTGGATGAATTAATATTTTCTCCTCACTTTCAATATCTGGAGCCAAAAGGTGGGGAAGCAATTTCTCCAGTCTCTAACTGAAGGGATGGCATCTGGACCTTTTCTCCATTTTTTATTCTTTCTGGCTTTCATTATGGCACCCTCCTGCTTGACCAATGCTATCTAACCCACACAGAGTTTAGATCCACATCTAAGCTGCAGTGATCACTAGCATGAAGGAAAATGGATTGGATTGTACACCTCTGAGGAATCTCACAGAGTTCTAATTGTTCAATTATCTCTGAATATGTTTAAAGCTTTGGATTTTACCACTGGACTAACGGACATACACTTCCTTCCAGGGAAACTCACCAACCTCAAGTTTCTTCTAGTCCATTGGCTTCTCTTTTAGGTTCTGAATCTTGAAGTTATGATTTTATTTTTGCCTGGTCTCTCTTCATCCTGTCTGGTCATGTTCTATTCATGGATTGTATTTCTAACCCCCAGAGTCATATCATTCATTCATCTCCCTCTTCCCTTCACCCTTAGTTGTTCTTAACATTTTCAAAGTATTCTCTTTTCCTCATTGCACACCTGAACATTTGGCTTGGGAAATCATCTGCTGATATTTTACTTATAATATCTCCAATACCTCAACTCAAATTTACCTTTGCTGTCTCACTAAAGATGAGCCTGGATTAATTGAAGGCAATCCTGGGATTATGGAGGTTCTTGACAGGATTTTCTTTTCTTTTCTTTTCTTTTTAATTATAGCTTTTTATTTACAAGACATATGCATGGGTAATTTTTCAGCATTGACCCTTGCAAAACCTTCTGTTCCAACTTTTCCCTTCCTTTCCCACCCCCTCCCCCAGATGTTAGGTAGACCAATACATGTTAAATATGTTAAAATATAAGTTAAATACAATATGTGTACACATATCCATACAGTTATTTTGCTGTACAAAAAAGAATTGGACTTAGAAATAATATAAAATTAACTTGAGAAGGAAATAAAAAATGCAAGGGAACAAAAAACAGAGGGATTAGGAATGCTATGTAGTGTTTACACTCATTTCCCAGAGTTCTTTCACTGAGTGTAGCTAGTTCTCTTCATTATTGAACAAATAGAACTGATTTGTTTCATCTCATTGTTGAAGATGGCCACGTCCATCAGATTTGATTACCATATAGTATTGTTGTTGACGTATATAATGATCTCCTGGTCCTGCTCATTTCACTCATTATCAGTTCATGTAAGTCTCTCCAGGCCTTTCTCTTGACAGGATTTTCTAAGTTAGAAAGACCATGAGTAGCAGCCAGGTGGTAGAATATATCTATTATCTGAACACTAGCTTACTTAGCTCGGTTCCCAAGATGCAACATGCTTTATAAAGATCCTCTCATTTGATCCTCACAACTACACTGGTAGGTAGATGTTATTTTTATCCTCATTAAGTGAATTGCCCAGAGTCACACAACTAGGAAGTGTCTAAAGTTGCATTGGAAGTCATGAGTGTCCAGATTTCAGATCTAGCTCTCTATCCACTGCTCCTTACTTGCCAGAGAGTTCTTTCAAAATAGTTAAGATTCCCAATTTGCATTTTAACACTGATACCTTCAGATCATCTGGGTAGAAGTATCTAAATTCATAATGCTTTTTAGGGATTGATGAAGTCTCTCACTAACTCACTCATAAAGGTATAGTCAAACAGATGAAATAAGAGTTGTGTTTATACAACACAATTCTAAAGGGATTCTGTTTTGATTTTATCCAATTTCACTAATGAAAAGTGTGTCAGTTGATTCTCACTTCACTCACCATTCTTGGGACTTCCTGATCAAAACATCTTTCTCTGGCCATCACTCTTATGTGTTGCCTTTTCCTTTGATTTAGAAGATTCTTGAGAGGAGGGAATGTCTTTCTTTTGAATTTCTACTCCCAGTTTAGCAGCGTCTGAGATATAGCAAGTCCTTACATTAAATGTTTTCATTCGTCTGTCCATGCATTCATTTTTCCCCCATTTGTTCATGAATGCATGCATGCATGCATCCATTCATTTATTCAGAAATTTCCCAAAATAAGTGAATGACTCTGTGGGCCTCCATTCACACTTAGAAAAGTGAATCAACTACTTGAAGAATTAAGCATACTGTTCCTTTGGGCTATAGCATGGATGTCATAACTCTAGGATTAAAGTCTCAAATACTCCCTTTCTGGTGAAATCTGTTTTCACTTGCTTTTTATCCATTCCTACCAAAAGCCAAACTCCAGGGGAAATGCTTTGTTCTTGGAAAGCGCCATCTGGAGAGACACATTAGAGAGTGAAGTTTGGAGTAGCTTATCACTCTATTTTGCTATTGACATAAAAATGGGGTCAGACACCCAAAGGCCACTTTTCCCAACAGCTTAAAAAGATAAACAAAACAAAGAGCAGATAAGTGTTTCAGAGTTGTTTCAAAAACAAACTTTTTCATGGGAAAAGCCACTTTTGCAGCTGCAGAATAAGGATCACTTCCAAAAGAAATTTTAGTGGTAAGCTGCCCCTTCCTTGCTAAAGCTGAATCATATAATCATCAAACCTGAGAGTTTGAGTGGTGGGAGAAAAATCAATGTCTTAAGAGTCCAGACTCAAACTATTAGGGTAAAAAAACTGTTCAACTCAGACCCTACTTTTTCCCTCTCCCACCCCAATTCACCTGAATTTTCATCCCCATCTAGTTGAGGATATTGGTCCTGCCTCTTGAAGACTACCTTAATGAGTCACAGAAAATCAAAATCATCTGATTTTTTTGCATAAGTTGATTTGATCACAGAGATATGATATGATATACCTCTAGGAAGAAATGTAGCTTTCTAAGTAGGGGAGGTCTATGGAAATTATTTTCACTGCTTTTGATTTAGGAGTCATACCTACTGAAATAAACTCCAGACTTTAGTTGAGTTTAGAAAGCTAGTCTCACATGGGCCACCCACATCTAGATTACTTTACCCTAAGATCTTGATTATGTAAGCCAAGAAGGACTCTTTTCTTAGCTCAGAATTCAATAGACTAACATTACCTTAGCTTTGATGGGCAAGGCTCTGACCAATAAGGAATTTCTTTCTTTCTTTTTCTTTTTCTCAATTTTTTTATTTTTCCAAATACATGTAAAGACAGTTTTCAACATTCATTTTTGTAAGGGTTTGTGTTCCAATTTTTTTCCTCCCTCCTTTACCTTACCCTTCCTTAAGACAGTAAGCAATCTGATATAGATTATACATGTACAATTCTTTTAAACATTTTTCCATAGTTGTCATGTTGTGCAAGAGAAATCAGACCAAAAGGGAAAAAAACAAAAGAAAAAAAAAGCAAAAAACAAACAAAAAAGTGAAAATACGATGCTTTGATTCATTTTTAGTCTCCATATTTTTCTGGATGCACTAGGCATTTTCCATCCCAAGTCTATTGGAATTGTCTCAGATCACTGCATTGCTAAGAAGAATTAAGTCTGTCATAATTGATCATCACATAATCTTGCTGTTACTGAATATAATGTTTTCTGGTTCCAATCACTTCACTCAGCATCAGTTCATATATCTTTTAAGCATTTTCTGAAATCAGTTCACTCGTTATTTGTATAGAATGATAATATTTCATTATATTCATATACCATAACTTGTTCAGCCATTCCCCAATTGATAAGCATCTATTCAATTTAAGGAGTTTATTTCTAGGGTGATAAAGAAACAAGATAAAATGATTCCATCAGCTTCATGATGAGACTTAAGCCCAGGCTGTCCCCATACACAATTAATTCACAAGGGAATCTGGCTAGTGGGTGATCTCATTCATTCTTAGCTATTCCCTTCCCTCTTCTCCTCCCCCCCCCCCCATTTTCCTGGGAACACTTGGTTAGAACAACTTCTTTAATTAAAACATAATCTTGCCAAAGAGATATAAGAACTATAGTATGCCATTCTTGAATAAGGGAAGAATTTGCCATCCAGAGGAATATAGGAAATGTGTCTCAATGATAAGAATTATAATCTGACTTCAATTCTAGCCCGTTCCTAGAATGAAAACCTCAAATCATTTCAAATTAGGGATCATTTAAATTGTGTTTGTAGCAGTATATGGGATACTTTATTTTGTAACTGGTACATACTCTGGGGTCAAGCTCTATATGCTACATTTATGTTTTATGCTTTTTGTTTTTTTTTCCCTCCTGAAATTCCATCTGGTTCTTGAAAATCCCTTATACTAAAGTCCCATTATAATATGGCAGTGAATATGAGCTCTCAAAGGCTACATCAGTGGAGTACAAAGTCTGGTAGGTTTTGATTTACCAAGTTTGAAAAATTTTCAGCATAATTCAGGTGAACAGAATATTCATATATTATCTGAAGAGCAAACTATCTCACTTCAAAAAAGCTTACTGGTGGAAGGCTGGCTGCTAGGGGATGTATTTTTTTTTCTCTGTATCACCTCATGAAACATTTATGGGTTGTGAAATGTCAATGGAGGAGGTAGCCACTCTAGTGTAATCATGGATTTTTCCAAGTACCAAAGACTTGAAGTTTTCAAGTACCTTATATAAACAGTGTCTCCTATTCTGAAATTCCCAGCATCCTGGAAAATGTCTGGAAGGATTAGAAAGAAAGTACTCCAGAAGTCACTATCACACTTCCTATCTCTCTCCTTTCCTTCCCATCATAATTATATCTGTGGTCTTAGGCAGATTGCCCTCCTCCCCCAATAAAAAGGGGAAAAGAATGCTCTATACTACATAGGTGGGTTACCTATTAGTAACTTCTTTGTAATTATTTTCTGAATATATGATATCTTATCCTTCTTTTGTATAACCCCTCTGGTATTCAATGCCCACTTTAGTGTAAAGTACCTAGTTTAAGGGCAATGGAGGGAGCAGTGAACTTGGAGTTAGAGAGTCTAGGTTCAAACCTTAGCTCTGTGTAAACGTTGTCAAGTTACAGATTCTTACTCTCTGATTATTAATTTCTTTGTCTATGAAACCAATGGGTTGGATAAGATAGCCTCTGAGATCTCTTTCAGATCTAATTTTAATACTATGATATGGAAGGAGGAAAAGGAAGAAAAAGCATTTCTTCATTGTAGGGTTGTTTTCTGTTGGACCAATTGTTCTTTTTCTTCCCTTCCTTCCTTCCTCCCTTCCTTCATTCCTTCCTTTTCTCCTTCCCTCCTTCTCTCTTTTCTCTCTGTCTCTTTCGCTCTCCCTCCCTCCCTCCCTTCTATCCTTTCTTCTCTTTGTCTCCCTCTTCCCCTTCCCCCCCCCTCTTTTTGAGACCAAAAGCAAACTTTTCCAGAAGGTGGCCCAAGCAAGGATTTAGTGAGTCTGCAGAACCCTTAATTTTTCCTTTAGAGAAAATGGATGCCTGAAAAAATTAAAAACAGCTTTATATCTAATATAAAGCCTTGACTGCTATTTTTGACCCATATACACCCTCCCAAGATCCCAGATGGCAAGTGGTCTTTCATTCCTTTAAGCTCTTTCAAGATTTTTTTTTTAACATCACCAACTACTTAGTAATTCTGAGCACACTAAAAGATACTGAACAAGTGTATAGAAATAGAAAACAGTAAGTGGGTTCCTGTTGAGCTCTGTGGTCACACTCACGTTGCTTGGTCTTTAGAACACTGGTTCCTGTTGGTTATCTAGCCAGGAAGTCTGAACATGCCTTTGCAAACCATTTTCTAACTTGGACATTTCATTAAATGTTAATATGTCAAAATTACTTTTTTTTTTTTTAAATCCCTCTGCTAAACGCCAGGGTTTAATTGCTCACACTTAAAACCCAAACTCTGTCCAGCATGGACAGAGTTATCTGATTCTTCATAATTTAATTCAATTCTACATATGTTTATTAAATGCCTCTTTCATGTAAGGGATTATGCTTGGAGCTATAAGAAACCACAAGTTAAATTGAGGACCTAAAGAAACCACCGACTACATTTAAGTAGTCTGGGTGGTCCTAAATTGGGTGTTGAGATGCATAGGGGAATGAAAAAAGGAGAGGGGAGAAAACAGCAAGAGAAATAAAGACTCCAATCTATTAGGTGATCAGTCTGACATTTAATGAAGACATCCTTTGGGTTAGTATTTGTGTATACTTAGAAGTAACAAAGATTTTTAATGTAACATTTGTCAAGCTGTCATTGATTTGGGGCATCCTTCTAATTAAAAAAAAGTCCTTATTGTTGGCTTAGAACACATTTAATGTTCCCTAGCCTTAGCCTGGGAGAAAGACTAAATTTTAGATTTCTGTGGTATAAGAAACTCCAGATGAGAAACTTCCTTTACTAATTCTTCTGAAACTTAAAGAATATAGAGTAACTGAAGCCACAAAGCCAGTATGGGTCAAAGGTGGACTTGAATCCATATCTTCCTGGTTTTAAGACTATTCTCTGGCAACTATA
This sequence comes from Antechinus flavipes, assembly GCF_016432865.1. Lineage (NCBI taxonomy): Eukaryota > Metazoa > Chordata > Mammalia > Dasyuromorphia > Dasyuridae > Antechinus > Antechinus flavipes. Next base: position 57,712,188 of record NC_067398.1, on the reverse strand, counting down.
CCACACTGTCTCTAGATCTAAAGTACTTAACTTTGTGTCTGTAAATTTTTTTTGATAATTTGATAATTTCAATTAATTTTCTTTGTAATTGGTTTTAATTTCAATTTTAAATAGTTTCCTTGGTAATCCTATGTATTTTATTTTTGCATTTTAAAATATTTTTCTGAGAAGGGAGGTCTACTTGCTTCACCAAACTGCCAAAGGAGGTCATGACACAAAAAGACTTAAGAGTTCCTATTCTTGACCAAATAGAATAAAAATGTCAGGGCAAGCAACCAATTATTTTAATTAAATATCAGCTTGTTAGGTTTCAAGTCTCTAGGTCTCTGGGAGCACTTGACAGAAAACCTTCTCTGTTTGACAACTGTCTTAGAATGCTTCAGTGAGCATTTGCTTCAAAGATTTTTTTTACAGTGTTTTTCTTTCAGTAAGCCTTCAAGAAATACTTGTTGAATGAATGAATTTCAACATACCCAATAAATATTATTGCATGCATTACAAAAATAAAGGAAGTCTGGCTGCCCTATCATGCTAAAAAAAGATCATTCTTTCTTTATGTGGTAACTATTAAACTCAATGGTTGATTAATAAGAACAATTATCTTCTAGATACATAGAAAATATCAGAAACCAGAAAGACCAAGAGTTAGGGGTGTTGTTGAGCACTGGATAAAAGAGTGAAAGGCAGTGCAGTATTAAAGGAAGAGCACTAAATGAGTGATTAAAAGATCTGGTATTATCTTTAATTAGCCATATAATCTTGGTTATGCCAGAAGTCATTTTGAAAAGTCTAAATTTTTATATTTGTGCAATCAGACTAGTAATACTTGTACTACCAGTTCTTCATAGGACGGTTTTATAACGTTTTTGTAAAGGGTTAGATATATCTAAATTATTCCCATTATACAAACTATCCCAAAAGTCTCAGTACAAGCTTTTTTTTTTTTTTTTTTAAAGCTTTTAAAGTTCCTCTAAAAATAAAGTTCTCTCAAAAGCTGGTATTTTATAATTCTTTTATGTGTTCATGGATGATAAAAGATTGCATGCAATAAACACTTACATGGCACACAAAAACCCACTCTTTCCCATCCCCACTATTGAAATGAGATCAAATGACAACCTCAAATCCCAGGGAATGGGCAATTGAGTGGATTACTTAGGAGAGTGGGACAAAAATATCTTCTCCTTCTTCAACCAGTTATCTTAAATTTATTGTCATATCTTATCATTTCCAACTTCACAACATCTGTCATGTACTTTTCCTTAGAATCTTTTGTACAGGGTTTTATAACCTCTGGACTCCTGAAATAGCTTTTTAATTGGTTCTCTCTGATTCAAACCTCTCCCCACATCAATTTGAGCTGCCAAAGTGATTTTCCTTAAAGCAGGTGTCATTATGTCACTTCTGTCCTGCAATAATAAGTTCTAGTAGTTCCTGATTATCTCTAGGACCAAATATTAAAATTTCTGATTGGCACTGAAAACCTTTCACCATTTGGCTTCTTTCCAATCATCTTAAACTTGCCTCCTCTTCACCCTCTCCCTTCCACAAAATCTGATACAGCTACACTGGGCAGCTTCCTGTTCTCCCCTTTGACCTGGAGATCCCCCATGACTGAAATACTCTTTCTCCTTGCAGCTCCCTTTTAGTTTCTCTGGCTTCCTTCAATCTTGACTCAGATCTCACCTTCTGCAGGAGGACTCTTTCTTTGATCTTCCAGCTGCTAGTTCCTTCCCCTATCAGATTACCCGCATCTATTCTGCATATATGCTATACTTACCTAATTATTTACATGCTGTCTCCCTCATCAGAATGTAAGAAAGGCTAGTATCCCCAGTAGTCATTTCTTCCTGAGTCTCCTAGCTAATAATCTCCCATTCTCTCGTTTTCTTTTTGTATGTATGAAACTGTTGTCTTCCTAAATTGATGGCAAACACCTTGAAGGAAGGGACTTGCATCTTTGTATCTCCTTCTAGCAGACAGAGATGCTTAATGTTTGTTGACTGACTGAGAGCATCTGAAGTTGGATCAGCAGAATACAGTAACTGTCTCTATGACTGGTGATACTATATAAAGTACCTGCTTTGGAAAGGAAATGGATATATCTTAGATGGGCTATAGAGGAAATATACTAAAATGTCTGAATGCTACATGATTACTGAGAACAATTAGAAAAACAAAGCCTTTTCCATCTAAGGGAAATGTGATAATAGCCCTTGGTACATGGAGCCAGTCGTTTCTTCCATAGGTACAAAAGGAAGAAAAAAAGAATAAAAGCAATCTCATTTCTCTGGCTTCTACAGAGAGCTCACCCCATAAGCCAGAGGTTATAATACCATTTATGTCACAAGGGAAAGTTGACTCTCCTCTCAAACTGCCATGGTGAGAAATTTCTTCAGATCATCTAGACATGTCCTGTGAGCCATTTCCCAGGAGGCATGACCTCTTCATTCAGAAACAGCATCATGGCATGTCTGGGAAATGCCACAGCAGGACATGTCTGGGAACTCAAACTGCTCAGCATTATGGATAACAAAATTCCTTGTCACCAGCCCTACCATCTGTTCTCCTCATTTCCATCAATGTTGCCATAAGCAGATTCTCTTGAACATATTTTCAACTGGTCTAGGTCCCTGTTGAATCAGCCTTTACAGACTGGGTCAGCAAAATCTCCAATCAGCATCTGCAGCCAATCCCAGAAGATATAATCCCATTGGGACAGATTCTTTGGGCTCATAGTAGATGGGGACTCAGTGCAATAATATTTGAACAAGAAAATTGCTGCAGCCAGATGTACTTTCATTGCAGATATAGCTCTCAGAGAGCTCTTGACTCTAAGACATTGTGACTTCTTACTTCAGTATTCTCTATGCTGTTTATCAATGTTGCCAAAGGGAAGACATAGTCTAAATAAGATGTAGATACTATTTGCACAAAACAGACCAACAAAAGGATCATCACTAAAAACAGGGAAGGAAATGAATGTCCCATGGTGATGTTGCCACCATCATTGGCTTCTCAAATCTACAAAAAACTTAACATCACATTCATGACCATCTGGAATCAAGCTCCAACCTATATTTCCAGTTCAATCAACTTGACTTAGTCACCATTTCCTAAACAGTGGGCTTTTCTGCCTTTGATATTTGTGTTTATGCCAATTCCTCTGTTGGGAATACCATTCTAACCCATTTCCATATGTCAAAGTCTTACTCGCTCTTCAAAGTTCAATTTGAATGGTCTAGTTCAGGGACCAACCTTATCAAGTTCTAACTTTAGCTCCATTTTGTTTTACTGAATAATCCATTTATAAAGTCTCTTCCCATCCACACAAGTGCCAAAACACTTAGTTTGTTCTTCTTGAGGTGACTAGTTATCATATTTTACCTCGTACTGAAGTTGTTTATTTTTGTATCTGTTTTATCTTCCTACTAGATTATCAATACAGCGAGGGCAAGGTTAGTGCCTGGCACTCAATACCTACCGAATGAACAAAGGTAAATTTATGTGGCTTTCTATGTTTTAAACTCTTCATTTATAACCCAATCTGGCATCTCTGCAGTAATGGTATTTCAACTTTAACTTCTTTATTCTACCAAATCTGAAGGTGGGGGAATAAGATCCCTGGGATTCATTTTGGCCACAAGGCAGACATCATAGTTGTCATGCATGAGGACATCGATGGCTACAACATTCCACTGATTTTCCCAAGGATCCAGCTCCAAGATTTCCTTGGAGATAATCTCATGCCGATCTGAAAAAAAACAGTAAAAAGTAAGATCAGGTGTTACTGGTTTTGGTCAAAACCATTAGGTCAACTTTTAGAACATGAAGTTTATAGTCTAGTGGGAGCCCATATTTTAAAATTTATGGTGATACTATGCACATGGACGGGGGTGATAATAATGGGAATTCCTCTTGATCTGTTAGTAGGTCTAGGCTGGAAACTGAGCATGAAACTGGCCCCTTCTGGGCTGCTAAAAGACATGTACAATTAAAGGCTATTACATATAGGTCACCATGGGAAGGTGCCATCTCCCTTTATCTCCCCAAAAGAGGGGATATATAAAAGATAACCAGCCACTGAGATTAGTTCACTTAGAGGCTTTTAAGAGGCTTAAAAAATGCTTGTTGGTTAATTTATCAGTGCATTCCCAAAATGCTATATGGCGGCCAGTCATGGAATCTGACAGTTTCCAAGGAAATAAAATCAAGGATAACCCAAAGGATCATGGAAAGGCATATGGCGGGGACAAGCAGGCTGCAACACATAACAAATTTAGTTTTATACAAGAAGAATATGGAATCTGAGAAACTTATAACTTAAAAAATACATGAGTTATAGAATAAGTGCAAGAAATACTAATGGAGAGTTTGGGTGATACATTGGTATTCATGCATTGTGAAGAGAATTCAAGAATTTTATGTGTTAGGAACTAGTGTCACAAGGGCACAAAATGAGGAAAGTTTGTGATCTTTTTGGGGGACAAATAGGAAAGTTGGCATGTCAGGAATTTAGAATATGTGAGGGGGAAGTGTATGGAAAAGGCAAGATATGAGTCTTGGATTGGAATGTATTCACTTTAGTAAATTTTCACCACTTCCCCACCCCTCTTCCACATACACACACTTTTTATCTTAGTTTCTATTTATTGCTTCAACTGGTTTTTGTTTGTTTGTTTGCTTGTTTTATTTTGTCAAGTGGCTGTTTTGCTTTGTTTTTTAATTGAAAGCCTCTAGCATTTTTCTTCCAAGAAAAATTCTTATAGAAAAATCTAGTTTATCTATGAAACTCATTTTGTCTACTGAGTAATTTTTTTTTTTGCACCCTTCTTATTGCTAGATTTAGTTCTCTGCCATTCTAGGGAAGTAGGAACAATTGAGATTCCCGCCCATTTTCTCCTTTGTCCAGCCTCCTTGGCAGCTACCAGTCTGTGTATGAACCCACCGAGGGATGTCACTGTGCTTTGGAAGCAGCCTGGGTAGGGCCAGGTGGTGGGCGCACCAGAGAGTGCTTGTACTGACACCAGGCTAAATACCCTGCCTACCACAAAGCCAATAAGCCCACCCACATGAAGTCAGGAAAAGCTTTCTTGTAGCCCACCCAGCTTTTTCCCTAGGCCTGGGGTAGAAGATGTGGAGAGCTCTCTCTCTCTCTCTCTCTCTCTCTGTCTCTCTTTTTCTCTGTCTCTCTCTGTCTGTCTCTCTAACTCTTTCTCTGTTTCTCTGTCTTTGTCTATCTGTCTCTCTCTGTCCATCTGTCTCTGTTTCTGTCTCTTTGTCTGTCTGTCTCTCTGGGTATGTGTCTCTCTTTGTTTCTCTCTGTCCTCTTTCCTCTCTTTCCTCTTCCCTTTCTACCTCCATTCCTCTCTCTCTCTGTCTGTCTTTCTTTTTTGCTCTCTGTTTATCTGTCTCTATCTCCATCTGTCTGTCTCTGTGTGTATGAGTCTCTCTCTCTCTCTGTGTCTCTTTCTCTCTCTGTCTCTCTCTGGCTTTCTGCCATAAAGGCAAATGATTTCCTTATGTACTTGGCACTGAGCCAGAGCTCAACCCCAGCTGTGGCAATTCTGAGGCAGCCTCACTGAGCCTGAGCCCTTCTAGAATAGTCTCTCTTTCCTACTTTCTAAATCCAAAAGACCCTATTCAGCCAATAATAATTTATTTAACACCTACTGTGTGCTAAGCATTTGGGTATACAAGGAAAGGTAAAAGACAGCCCTTACTCTCAAGGACTTCACAGATCATGGGGAGACAATATGCAAACAAGTCTGAACAAACAAGTTGTAAATAGGATAAATAGGAGATGTTCAACAGTGGGAAGGCACTGGAATTAAGAAAGACTGGGGAAGATCTGTAGAAGGTGGGATTTTTGTCTGGGACTTGACGGCAGCCAGAGAAACCTGGAGGTGAAGATGAGGACAGAGAAATTCTATGCATAAGACAGTGAAAAGTCTAGGAGTTGGGAGATGGGGTGTCTTGTCTGCCCACCTAACTAGAAGCAGCAAGGTGGCCCAGTGGATGGAGCACTAGACTTTAACTCAGAAAGAACTAAGTTCAAATATGGCCTTAGAAACTGACTAGCTGTGTGACTCTGAGCAAGTCACTTAACTTGTCTGCCTCTGTTTCCTCATCTATAAAATGGGAACAATAGCAGCATCTGCCTCTCAAAGTTGTTGTGAGGATCACATAAATATAATTTTCAGAAAGCACTTTCTGAATCTCAGTTATGTAAATGCTACCTGTTATTAACTAATCTGGGTTGACAAAAACATGATTCCTTCCTTCCCTCCTTTAAAATGCATTATCTCCAGCATAATATTGGCCTTACTCACTTGTTCCTTAAATATCTATTGACTTGTTCAGCTGCCTACCAGTAGGCAATTTATTGATACCTTAATCTTAGGGGTCCATACCAGATGACAGATGTGTTTATTAGTTTATTTGTGTGTTTATAAACATAAACCAACACAACACTTTATCATTAGCTACCAATCATTATTAGATAATGAAACCTGCATGATGTATATCTCCTCTACTTTCATCACATTGTGAGAAGTTCTTATTCTTTTTTTTTTTTTTCAGGATTTCACGTTTATTCCTATTCAACTTGATTTTTTTTCTTTTATATTCTTCCAGTAGAGGGATGACACCATCTCCTTTGAGAAGTTCTTATTCTTATTCTTAAAAACCTCAACTTTTACATTTTAATGAGTAATGAAAAAATAGGATGAAAGATTATCATTCAATATCATTTTAATGCAGAAAGCAGGGCTTTGATTTGTGTACTTGGCCATGTACAAAGGCAGAGTTTGTCCTTAAGCCCATGGATCCTTTTTCAGATTTATCAATGGATGACTTAGTCAAAGAATAGTGCCTAGATATTGGAAGAACTGCTTTCAACCCAAATTAGATAGAGCCACCACAAAACATGGTGCTTGGATGCTACAGAAATGATTTATCTTATCAATTGCGGCATTTACTGGGCCAAGCTCCATCATACGTCATGTCTAAATTTAATTTGTTTTCAGTAATGTATGATAACTACTGTAATCTATATACTTTCATATCTAAATCACATAATGGATGAGATGGAGGAGAGCAAACTTTTATGGGAGATTAGTCAAAATAAATAACTCCTAACTCTGCCAGTGTCAGAAAAGGATGCTTTCTGAGTTGCAGACTTATTAGGTCAGCACGAAAATGGCAATGACAACACTGGCTCACATATTTATAAGCTAAGAGCTGTCCCAATTTTTTTATTTGCATCCGATGGGACAATTTAAATAAATGATGATAGAAGATACATCATGCCCTGTTACTTCTTTGCAGACATACCTGTATATGCACAGTAACATATTCATGTATGCAGAAGGATCCATATTTTCAGACTAGAGGAGGTGTATATTCTTAAATCTCTTTTAAATAGTCTGTTTCATATGATTTGGATGGATTGAATGAGCTCTAAAATCCCTTAAAGTCTTAACATTTTACAATTCAAATATTCAAATGGAGCCTGACACTTCTGGGGGTATAGTAATTTGGTATTTACCTCATCAGTCCATGTAGTCTCTAAGGAGACTACCAGTTCTGACAATTTACCACTTAAAGCTTCCTGGCTAGACTTTTTAGGGTTCCCTATAGCCCCAGTGGTCCTCAGTGCAGGCTGAAAGCAATCCATGACTAATATGATGCTAAAAGGAATATCTGGGGTCTCTACCACTTTTCTAACCTCTGTAACAGGAAAAATTTGAGTAGATCTAAGAACACTCCCTGAAGAGATGACCAGTTATCAGTTGATGTTGAAACACAATGCTGAATCCACAGCTACTGGAAAAACATGGATGTGACTGCTAATGTAATAAACAGCATAATTGTCATTTTTATAATAAAATGATAAAGAACAGAAATGTAATATTGCCATCCCCTAAAGAGGAACAAGGATCTGAGAGCTTGGTTTCAGTTTTTTGGCTTTATATGCCTGTTGTGTTATACATTGTAGGCATTTAATAAGTGTATGTTGAATTGAATGGAATTAAACCCCTAACTAAAAATGATAGTAGTATCTGCATTGATCAAATAAGATATCTGTAACCACATAGTAGGTGATTAATAAATGCTTATTTCTGTCTACTCTCTTATTCTCAATTGTTGGCCAGTATAGTTAGAAACATTCATGAGGTAAATATCTGTACTTTTGTTCAGTCATTTTTTATGGTGTCCTATACTTTGTGATCCCATGTAGGGTTTTTTTTTTGGGGGAGGGGGAAGATACTGGAGTGATTTGCCATTTCTCCAGCTCCTCTGTCCTTAGGTCTACCACTTCTAGCTCACTTAACATTTGAGAAAACTGAGCCAAACAGGGTAAGTGACTTGTACATGGTCACACAGCTAGTAAGTGTATGAGGACAGATTTTTGAATTCAGGAAGATAAAACTTCCAGATTCTAAACCCAGTGCACTATACACTGAACCTAATCTTTGTACTTGCTAGACTGAAACTTATTGAGCAAATCCAGGCTCTTATACTCCTACCAGAAGTCAACTACTAATGTTTAAAAACTTTTTTCAGAAGGAGATATGTTACTTCATATTATGAATTACACATTCCCATCATGTTTGTTTTACTAGTCAGTTAGGATTATATTGACTAAAGATGGTATTTTGGAACAGGACTCGAGGCCTGTCTTATGCTGCTAGTGAGTTTGACACTACTGCAAAGGGCAATGGATAGCCTAGCCACTGCTCTCCTAAAGTATTTTGGGAAACTTTGCCATTTCGGGGCAGAACAGAAAGTCCCCATTCAATTTACTGCAAACAAAACCTATTAAAGTTACTTGTTTTTCAGACTGTTCTACTCATAACTCTTTCTCTGCCCCAGTAATTCAGCTTTGAAATATCTTCATTTTTCTTTCAACTAAATATTACCTCATTTATTAATTTGTCTCACTATTTTAAAAAAATCCACTTTCGTTAGTTTAATAGAGAGCTTGGTTATGGCACCTGTTAATGTAAATAATCAAGCCCTTTCCTTGAAACTATACAAAATAAAAGACTATCTGGGACTTCTGGAGTTCTTGGTCAATTCATCAGCATATTTAATGTGATAAAAGGTAATATGGGACAGTTACATGGTAGGAAGAAGGGTAGACCTAAAGACAAAGGACCTAGATTTGAAAGTAGCTCTGCCAATTGCTGCTTCTCTTATGATGGGCAAGTCCCTCAAATTTCCCAAAGTAAAGTGAAGAGGTTGGTTGAATGTTTAAGACCCTCTTTCATCTCCAGACTTATGATTTTATGAGCATTAAACAAAGATATATTTAAAAATAGATAACCACTGGATGATGCTAGAGTAGATACTTGAACAATAGTTGTTGAATAAATGGATGGATAAAGTTTTATTGGTCCCCTTTATCCTAAAGCAAATGCAAATGAGTAAATGTATGGGACTATGCAATTTTACAGCCTAAAGCACATAGAGAAATAGTTAATAGTATTTATAATGATTTGAATATTATGTATTTTTCAAACCCCAAAAGAAGTGATCAAGATTCTAGACATTCTTATTGAAAAACTTCAGGGAAGAGTTCTCTGTTGTTACACATGAACAATAATGAAATGGTTAATAATAACCAACATCTTGGAGAGATTCAGAGCTCTCCCCTTCTAAATTCTTTATTTTAAAAAGTTCAGTTTATTATCATGAATAGCATTAACTCTCCTCATCTTGGTCAGACCCTACCCAACCTTAACAAGGAATTTAATCTAAAGTGGGGAAGATCATTGTGTTCTACTCAAGTTTGGGTGAATAGTTCAAGGTTTGGGTGGTCTGAGTATATTTTTGTGGTGGTTGTTTTTTTGCTTTGCAAGGCAATTGGGATAAAGTGACTTGCCAAGGGTCATACAACTAGTAAGTATTAATGATTTGAGGCTAGACTTGAAGTCAGGTACTCCTGACTCCAGGGTTAGTGTTCTATCTACTGCACCATCTAGCTACTCCTATATGAATATTTTTCACATGTCACTCTTAGTTCCTTGTTGAACATTTAAAAGTATATAAACCATAAGCCCATGCAGCTATGACTGTTTTTGGTCTAAGAAAGACAGTCAAATAAAATTCTTTTATTAATAACTTGTTGGCCTTATTAGCAAAATGATTAAAATATCTAGAAACTAGGTATTTCAAACCTTTTTAAACAAGCCAAAAGTTACTGAAGAATCATGAAAGAAGTAATCTACCAGTATAGAATAAAGTCAACGATTCTACCTCCACAATCATCTTGAAACTTGTGTAATATAGCAATGATTTTGTGGTCCCCTAATTTTAAGGAGGCTTCTGTTCTAACAATAAGTCAGTAATCCTAAATCTTCTGGCTTTGAAGTCTGCTTCAGGAAACTCCCATGCCCAATTTGTCTGATTCTGAACAGAGCACTCCTCAATTCATTGCTGACTGATAATCTGATCAGTGAGAACCAAATTCCGGAGACCACTCCTCTGGACCATAGAATTAGCATGTCAGTGATAGAAAGCTGAATAAAAGTGTCTCCTTCTGCTGAATTCTCTTGGAATTTAGTCTACTTTTGGCATTCCAATTACAATAAACTTTGCCCCTTGACAAGGAAATGAGTTCAAGCCTGCAAATTCTTTTGAGATACCTTGCAACACCTGTCTGTAACCCCAAATTTTTGGAGTCCCCTTCCCAACCTCAACAAAACCATCTATCTCAAGTTCAGGCTCTTAACACTTCTTACTTGGATGACCACAATAACTAATGAATCAGTGTCCTTATCGCCATTCTCTTGCTTTTTCAATCCATTCTTCAATTAGTCAATCAATCAATATACATATTTTCAATCCATTCTTCAATTAGTCAATCAATCAATACACATATATTAAGCATATATATATAATTTTCAATTATATTTGGTTATGAATTCATTAACATAAACACGAGCATAAAAAAGGTTCTGCTTTGTCTCCAGTTACAGTGATCTCTTATCTGGCTCTCTGCCAAACATAAGTGTTCCCAAGGAACGTTTTTATATATATATATATAAATAAAAGTGCCAGGCACTATGCTGAGCATCGTGCCTATCAAAAGAGGTAAAAGACAATCCTGATTTCAAAGACCTTATAGTCTAATGGGAAAGACAACATGCAAACAAATATGTACAAAGTAATCTATATATTGGATAATATCATCCTCTATCCCTCCCTTCTTTCCTTTTTCTTCCTTTCTCTCTCTCTCTCTCTCTCTCTCTCTCTCTCTCCCTTCATCCCTCTGTCTGTCTCTGTCTCTGTCTCTTTCTCTGTCTCTCTGTCTCTGTCTCTCTCTCTCTCTCTGTCTCTCTTTCTTTCTCTTCCTTCCTCCTTCCATCTCTCTCTCTCTCTCTCTCTCTTTCTGTCTCTCTCTTTCTGTCTCTCTCTCCCTTCATCCCTCTGTCTGTCTCTGTCTCTGTCTGTCTGTCTCTCTCTCTCTGTGTTTCTCTTTCTCTATGTCTCAGTCTCTGTCTCTCTCTTTCTTTCCATCAGACCTTCAGGACTGCTGTTTTCATGAGCCTAGGAATCTTGATTTTCCTTGGAGAGGATTGACTACCAATATACATACTTGTCATGCAATGTTTTTTATCAGGACACATAAGAAAGTTGTTCCTCTCTTAAGAAAGTGCTTAGAACAAATAGAAAACTTTCCATTTTCAATTATATTTGGTTATGAATTCATTAACATAAACACGAGCATAAAAAAGGTTCTGCTTTGTCCCCAGTTACAGTGATCTCTTATCTGGCTCTCTGCCAGAACATAAGTGTTCCCGAGGAATGTTTTTCATAGATATGTTAGCATAGTGTTCCTCTTAGTAAGGTCAGAATTAAACAGTTAGTCATTCCTAATATAGCAACCTCATTTACTGATGCAACCAATCTTTTGAGCTTTTACTTACTAGATTTATGCCTACTTAAAAATCTGAGGATTACACTGAGAAATTGGACTCATCTTGCACATACAATGATAGTTCATCCAAATTTGTGCTTTTGCATCACACACATGAGACCTTAAAGAAATTAAATTGATGAATATATAAGTGCATTAGATAGCATTTAAGAATGAGTTTTAAGTAATTTATTGTAAGTGGTGGGGGAAGTGAGGGTTACAGTGACAATTCTAAATGGATGATTCTACTTGTATGAGGAGTACTGAGATAAAAACAAGTGTGTGTCTAGTTCTCTGAATTCTATTTCTACACTACAGTGTGAGAGAAAAAAGACTACATTTTGACATCACAACAAAACTGTAAGAAATCTACCATAAGATTCAGATTTCCCAACATCTCAGTTAAAGAGTTAATTTGTACTGCTAATGAAACGACGCCTCCTTTCCAGGATTCTTGCATCTTATTCCACTGATCCATTGACTCTACAGTCCAGGAGCAATGGCCTTCATTGCTAAACACAAGACTCTCCTGTTTCTTATGCCTGCAATTTTATCCTTCATTTTCATCACTTGGCTTCCCTGACTTCCATCAAGACTTGGCTTAAAATTTTCTGCAACCAACCTTTTCCAGTCCCTTTCAATGAAAATACTCCTCCCCTGGCCCTGAGATAACCTTCCATTTATCTGGTCTATACCTTGTAGGTGCATTATTGCTTGCATATTATTTTCCTCATTAGAATGTGATTTCTTTGTGGGTAAGAATAGGTTTTGCCTTTGTTTCCTCAGTACCTACTTAACTTTGTGCTTCACTTATGTAAGCACTTAATAAACACCTGTTGAATGACTGACTGACTCAGTCTCTCTTTTTAACCCTAAAGTTCTGAAACTCAAACCATATAAGCAAGAAAGAATTTGGTCTCCAGCTCCTCTTTAATCTAGAATTGTTCTATCACACTTTATTAGCGTCTGGCCTCCATGATGTTTTTTAATTTTCTTCTGGTTTTTTTTTTTTTTCCGGATAAATTCTGGAGCAAGCTTTGTTTTCCTGGACTGAAAAATTCAACAGGGCCTTGAAGGCTACCCAAAATCTTCAGAGATTTTAATATGCAAGAAGACAACCCAAAAGACAAACAAATTATTTCTTGGGTAGGAACTTTGCAGTCACTGACGTCACTGGGATTCTGCCAATTGGCCAACTCTGAAGAGTGGACCATTAAATCTCTGTGAGAACATTTGCACTGTCTAGATTTTGGCCAGATGTAAATACCCAAAATGTACTTGAACCACTACTGCATGCAAATTTGGAATGCAAAAATCAGATAATGCATGAAATGTTTTCCATTTTAATTAATACCTGCTCCATGAAAACCCCCACAGACATATAACTTTCCATCCACTGTTCCTGCATTGGTAGAATTGGTACGAAGAGAGAGGAGGGGAGTTGGCATTCTGGGCCCTTCTCTCCAAAAATCCCCATCTGGGTTATAGATCTCGACAGCATCAAGGCATTGACGAACTTGGCCTTTGTCTCGACCCAGGCAGCCGATTCCACCTATAGAAGATGACATTGATCAGTGAAATGGCCAAGGACCAAAGGCAGAAACTCCACATTAGACAGAACACTCTCACAGAGATTTGTATCACACTCCTAAGTGATTTCTGATTTTTTTTTCTTTTCTGCCAAGTGTTTATTGGCAAGATGATTTCTAGGGAAAAATGTCTATGTGTCTAGCTTTCATATAATTCTTCCTGGTCAAATCTAAATAGAAATGGCTAAAGGAGAGTTGGTTTGGCTATAGTGGATGATGTTTGTCCATATGTTTTCATAAATTATTCTTAGGAGATCTAAGATTCCTTTGATATAATATGATTTTGGGGTCCCCTGTCCTTGGGACTTCCCTTCTAATGAGTCCTTGGTCTTCTGGCTTTAGAATCTGCCTCAGGAAACTGAGCACACCCAATGTATGTGAAGACCACCCTTAATTCTAGGGAGATTACTTCCTAGCCTTACCCTTGGGTCGTAGAGTTAACATATTGTAATGCAGGAGAAACTGAGGCAAGAGAGAGATTAGAGAGTAATAATTTATTAAATGGGAGAGATTTATTGGGATAAAATGGATCCATGCTTTGGTCCCAGGACTGAATGAGACTATCATCTCCAAGAAGCCAGCAAACAATGTGAATTCTCAATGACCTATATACACATGGCTCAGACTCAGGGGGTAGATTGAGGCAGGGGCGGAGTCTGGGTGCTGAGAGCAGGAACTCTGACAGGGTGGGGTAAAGTCTCCAGAGATGTGGCGGGGGAGGCATCTTGATAAGATGGTATCTGATATTCTGATAGCTTGGGATTGGGAGGCATTCTGATATTCTAAAACATAAGATATTTTATCCTTATCAAATTCTGATAAAGAGGGTGGGGAGGTTTTGCAGGACTAAGCTTTGAGCTTACAATTATAAACTGAAGCAGAACAATTAGAGAAACTGAATCAGGACTGGGTCAGGATAATTAGGGAAACTGAGTCAGGATAATAAAAGAGAACTGTGGTATAACATTATCTATGATTGAAAGCTGTATAAGTATATCTCCTTGCTTCAGTCTCTCTACTGGATTCTCTTAGAATCCAATCTGCTCAGTAATGGCATCACATTGCTTTTAATAAACTTTGCCCCTTGATTAGGAGATGGGCTGCAAATTCTTTTGAGATACCTTGTGACACGGGTCTGGGACTTTTGGGATCTCCTCTTCTCAGCCTCAACACCTTGATACTATGTGGGTAACAATGGGACATTAAGATGTCTGTTGGTTTCTCTTTGCTTTCATTGAGTGGATTATTTTCATAAAAATTTTATAGAGATGAGAAAGTACTTTTTATGGGTTGATAGCTATTGATTTTTTCAATATTGAGTATTTAATTAATATCCCCCCTAGATATACATTTCTCAATTTCTTTTATGAAGCTTTCTCTGTTTCATTGATGATGTGTTACAACCTGTTCACATCTTTCATAAGGTTGACCCCTCAATTACTTTTTAGGTGATCTTAAATTCTAGAATTTTTCAGAGATTATAGCATTTCTTGACTTTAAGTCACACATTATCAACAGCTTATTAGATTCTGAGAAAAGTTTGGAGTTATTTCATGTTCTACTGGCAATGTTCTACACTCTGGCCATTTTGCCTTTTCTCTTTCTACAACATACTCTTCTGTTCCTCACCTCACGTTTTGGTTTAAACCATTAAATCAGCAGTACTATTGTTTTAAATGTAAGAGATATTCAGGAGGACAGTGCAGAAGCACTGGTAAAGTTCCTCTACAGACAGGCTAAACCAGGTTAAGGACAACTGACAAGCCTCAATTCTATTGGGTGAGTTAGGGGATATCTATCCCAAGCACTCAGACTTTCCATAGCAGAATAGGTAGATGAAAACAATTTGTTCCAATAGCTACTCAGGCAGTTGAAGTAGCTTCTATGGACCAAGAAGAACTTGGTCAGACATCAGAGATGCTAAGATCATTCACTCCATCCCAGGCTATTGCCAGTCACCCTGACTTCTTGTCTTGCCACTGGACTTAGATGACTCAGAAAGAAAGAGCAAGGCTGAAGAGTTTATGTAACTTTGCATCACTTAAATCCAATCCATGTACAAGGCAAGATAGCACCCATGATGTCATTAATCTTCTAAAAATAAAGGACAAACAACAACAAAGATTGTTACTTTAAGCATGGGCTGTGACTTCCTTGAACAAAATTCCCTGCCTATCATACATATTCTTCCCTTATTAGAATGAAAACTCCTTGAAGGCAAGGACTGTCTCACATTTGTATTTATATAACATAGCAAATATCTTTACATTTATTTATTCATTTATTATTCAAAGTATCATGCAGTTTTTCAAAGATAATTCAGCCTTTTTTCCTCTTTTTGTTCAACTCTATGTCCAGGTCATGGATGATGATTTGGAGCACTTTTTTCTATGTGGCTATTAATAACTTGTATTTCTTCCTTTGAAAACTGCCTGTTTATATTCTTTTATCATTTGGAGAAAGAAACATTTAATTAAAATACTTTTAGCATCTTTCCAAGATAATATGTATTGATAGATTTGTTCTATGGGTGGTTAGCTGAATTGTATCGCCTAGTTTGGAAACTGGAATTTTTCATCCAGTTGAATTTTCATATGTGGATAGTTAGACTAAACTTAAGTACTTTGAACTATTGCACAAAGAGATAATGGATGTCTTCCATGAATTTCCATGAATTGAACTTGACACAATCAGATTCTGCTGTGCTCCCTGACTCTTTCTCATTGCATTGGGACATTTATGTTTTTGTTATTTTCACAACAGGCAACTGCTCTCTCCATTGTCAGTGTTTTTTTTTTTTTAAATAGAAGTGGGAAACCATTCCAAATTTCACCCTTGCTTTAGATATAGGTGGTGAAACTAGTTTTGAACCAGTTAAGACTACTTAAATGTCTAGTCCCCATGTCTAGGTAGTGGATTTCATTGTTCCATTCAACATTCTGCAACAATGTATTTATAACTACCTCCATCCAAAATATTTATATATTACACAAGGTACAAGAATGAAGTCATTTATTGTTGTTTTGCTTCACTTTTGAGTCAATTATGTGGCTCCAGAGATATGGCTTGTTTCCTTTTCATAACTTTATTGAGGATAACCTTGTGGCTTGTATGGATTATTTTCATAAAGATTTTATAGAGATATGAGTTGGTAGCTATTGATATTTTCAAAGTTACCTTTTTTGAGGATAATTACAAAATTCTACTTTTGTATTCTTCTCTTCCTCAGATATTTCCACAATCAGTCCCTCAGTAGTCTCAACTTTAATCACCTGTAGCACAGATTTCCTTTGTATATGCTTGATTTAATCCATCTACTCTTTCAGTTTGTGTTTTCTTTACTACCATTTTGACTTTTTTATTGAGCTCTGTGGTGTTTTGGTGGGTCTACTGCCATTGATGGTGAAGAGGGTTTGTTATCAAATCTTCACATCTTTTCCAGTCTCATTTGGTGTTGCCCTACTTCTAGTTTATTTCTTTCATACTTTTATTTAAAATGACTTTGCTTGCTTGAGTTTTTTACCAAGTTTTCTCACATAAATTTATCTTTTCTTTCTGTTATTTCTTCATATTTTATGTGGTGTTACTGTTCACAATCTTTAACCATTATTTTCTGCAAGATTTTATAAATTCTAACTGGTTTTACTCTTGGCTGCCATGTTCTACTGAGAGAAAGCCAAATGATTATTGACTAGGGAAACTTGTAGTCTTTTTTAGTGTTCCTTTTCTGGTAAATGATTTAAATCAGACTTCTGTGAGGAAAATGGTGATAATCTGTGTTACTGTCTGTTCTTTTATCTACTTCCTGAGTTTTGGCATCAACAGCTTGTTTAAATAGGTGGGACTGGAGTTGCCTCGGCTTCATGGTACAAATTTTTACTCTTACTTCTAATCTGGTATATTTAATACAATTGAGATTAAACCCAAGGAAAAGTACTGGTCTCTATTACTCATTTGACAATCAGATATCACCTCATAGCATTTCATGCACGTATTGTTTAACTTTTCATGCATTTATGTTTACATTAAAAACCTCTAAAGACTAATGACCATGTCTTATATGTTATCAATAGTCTATATTGAAGATCTAAGTTTACTTGGATGGAATTCAGTCTTGGGAGATTTGGAACAAAATCATCATTGTTTGTGTTCCAACATGGGTATTTCCTGGTATCACCTGAACAGAGTTTGTTTTTAGTGCTCCTCTAGGTGTCCTCAGTTCCCTTCCAAGTATCAAATGAATAAAGCAAGGAAAATAGAATAAATGTATTATGCAGGAAACATAATATAGAAAGAACTCCTGCATTCAACCCTAGGAAAGAGTTTTCTTCTCTTATGTAGTTTATAAAAAGCTATATAATCTCTGACTCCTAGTGCCATACTGGTGTTAAAGCACCCCATCGTGGGGAAAGAACTCATGGTCACTAAGGAGTCAAGCAGCCATTTTCTAGTATCACCTTCATAAAGTATCTAGATTTATATGCCCTCAGGATTGAGTACTCATCTCTATTCTTTGAGGTTGAGAAAGAATTTAAGATCAATACAGAGTTGATTTTTATGTCTAATATAAAAAGCCAGTTTCATTTTCTTTAATATCTATGGGACTCTATACTTTGCAACACTATTTATAACCTTTTTTTCCTCTGCTTTAATTATTTTTATTACATATGTAAGTATGATATGAATCCCATCCTGCTCCTTTGCCAACTAGGTCAGTTTTCCAAGACTTTCTAGTTAGCATAACCTTAATGGAAACATAGTTTCCCAGACTATCTTATTGCCATAGTTAAGGCAGCTATAATGTACCCAGATTGCCTTGTTAGCATCTTTAAGATAACTATGATGGCAACACAGGCTTTCCCAGACTTTTGTTAGCCTCTTCAAAACAGTCCCAAGATTTCATTATATATCCTTATTTCCACCTTTATTTCCCTCTTCTCCCCTGAAACTTTCCAAATTATGGTGTGAAACCCCTGAGGTTCAATTTCCCCTATAAAAGTGCTCATGATGAAGATCTTTGCTAACTCCTTTTTAGGAGTAAGCCCACTATGAGGTACTCTCTTCCACCACATAGTATCTTCCCTTTAACAGTTTCTTCCTCCTGGTTAATTGAGTTCCACTAGGGAACTTATCTATCTTCTTATTAATTGTAAAAATCCCTTTTCTTGCTAATTCTTATGTGCTCTTCACATAATAAATAGCAAAACTTTGTAATCTGATATGAATGCCCATAACATAATTTCTTTATGTTATGAATTGAATTGAATCTCTATTATGTTATTTGTATATAATATTCTTTTGAACTCCATTGCTCTCCTGAATCTATTTCTATTTACCACTTCTGGTGCTTATTTTACTTCTTTATATATATATACTTAATATCTGTATGCAAATATATATATGTATGTGTGTGTGTGTTTACATATATATTTTTTCTCAGCCTCAGTTTCCTCATTTGTAAAATGGGAATAGAAATAGCACCTACCTCACAAGGCTGTTGCAAGGCTCAAATAAGATAATGTATATAAAGTGTTTTGAGATCCTTATATAAATGTGACCTGTATCTTCACTTACCCATGCTTCTTTTTTGAATATGCCTGCTTGAGTTAACAGATGACATTATCGTGTAGTACAGTATGTTTAGACTCCCTTTTCTAAAACTAAATTATTATCTGACTCACATTTTGGAGGCAAAATGGTTTGTTGAAAAGAGTATGGTGATGAAAATAAGAAACTTATTTTTTTCTTGAGTCTCATTAGTTTCCTATGTCATTCTCAATGGTAAAAATTTCAAATTTTTCCTCCTTCAAACTGTCCAACATCTTATGAGTTCACTTTTTTGTTCTTTATTTGTCTTTGATAAAACATGGATTCTCTGGCAGCAAACAGTTGAATTCTTAAGCAAAGAAGTGAACTTTCACAACAGCTTAGAAGGCTACAAAGAAGACATTTCTAGTAATTGAAGTCAGCAGTCCTCCAGTAAGGAAGTTCAGAAATGACTTAATTGCTTCTCTGCACAGTATCTGGCACATAGTAGGCACTTGATAAATGCTTATTGATTATTATTATTATTGATTTTGAGCAATCTTATAAAGTGATACAGTGGACTCCTCATTAGATCAAGAGCCAGAGAATCTAGGTTCTCATGCCAGTTTTACCATTTAATATGTTTTCTGGACCTTGGTATTCTTATCTGTAAAACCAGAGGATTAAATCTGATGACTCTTAATTCTCTAAACCTATCAGTCTCTCAGCTGTAGGTAAATGTTATTTGAACCATTTTAAAAACCAAGAAGCAAACAGAGGTGAAGTAAGGGTCACCTTTGTGAGTCAGGCAGAGGTAGAATAAGACACTGAAATCCTGAATTTTGACTCAGAATAACTCCTTTAAAAACCATTAGAGAAACTTCCCCCCAATACAATAGAAGCAAAGAATAGGTATTATTCTTTTGCTATTCAGAATAATAATATGCTTGTCATCTTCATTGTTCTGTTACTGAAGGTGGATTTAATTACTGTGTACAGTCCTTAGAGTTACAATCCTAACCTTTTAAGTATGTGCCCTTTCTCTTTAGTTGGCAGGCACTTTGAAAGACCTAATCTAGGAGAAAAATAGGCCAACAGACCACTTCTGTCTTGGACTCTAAACACATTAATAACAAAGAACATTATCCTCCGTGGGTAGGATAGCCAGCAAGTGCACTTTATGGCAGCAACAGGTCTGATGAATATAAATTTAAAATGCATTCTTATCATGTAAATAGTTCAATTTAAAATTTTATTAATAAGCTACTGTCAAAATATGCATCTTTTGATGACAGAAATCCCAGTCTCTGATCAGCACATAACTGGAATTTTAATGTAATACTAGCTGTGGGTGTTACATGGTACAGTAGATAGAGCATTGGGCTTGGAATCAGGAAGACTCATATTAATGAGTTCAAATCTAGCTTCAGATATTTAGTCACTTAGCAAGTCACTTAACCCTGTTTGCCTCAGTTCCTCTTCCGTAAAACGAGCTGGAGAAAGAAATGGCAAATCACTTCAGCATCTTTGCCAAGAAAACTTCAAATGAGATCATGAAAAATTGGACATGACTGAAAAATTGAAGTAAACTGAGATCTTTTGGGGGGAAATGATGGGTGTGAACCCTGAAACTCTCCTTTGAAAGAAGCCCACCCTCAGGAAGCCCAATTAAGTGATCTCATTCAGTTGGAGACTGTGGTCAGGGACATGGTCACACCCTCTACTGAGTTGAAGATTAGTCTGGGCCCACTCCTAGTAGCTCAAACTCCTAAGATAAGTGATCTCTTTTCTATTAGATATCTAAACCCAGAGCATTGACAACATTGAGTGAAATCTCATTCAATTGTGAATGGAAGCCCAAGCCTCAGCTAATAAAAGACAACTTTGCAGAAATCCTGAACAGGATTATGCTTACCAAGGCTTGGTAAAGTTGCCTGCCAGGACTTTTGCTCACTGTGAAGATATTCTCTTCTCAGTGTTGACCTTTGTTACCTTCTTAAACAGGACCTTTTGAGCACTGAGAAGTCTGTCTTCCTAACAGGATGGTTTCTCAGTGTCAATAAAAATCCCTTTTGCCACACAGATTTAATTCTTTCTCATTGTACCTACCCCGACCAGAGGGGATTCCCCACCCCAATTCTCGCACCTCATCATAACTACCATTAACCTCATCATTTGCACCTCATCAAATAATGCTAATATAATGCTTTGACAATGTTGCCATTGATGTTTCAGGTCATATTCAAATATATTATGACTTTATTTCCTTTGAGCAAAATTATTATTTTTTTGTGTTAAATTATATTAAATGTATTCTGTTTGGTATTTTATTTTTCCCTAGTTACATATAAAAATAATTTTTAGCCCTTGTTTTTAAAACTTTGCATTCAAGTTTTCCCTTCCTTCCCTATTCCCCTTCATCGAGAATAAAAGCAAATCAATAGAACTTATACATATGTAATCATATGAAAATTTCCATAATAGTAATGTTTTGAAAGAAAACACCGACTACCCCCAAAAAAACTTTGAATAAAATAAAGTAAAAAAAAAAGTTCTCATCAATTGCATTCAAACACGTTTTCTCTTTCTTTCTCTGGGTATACATACACACACACACACACACACACACACACACACATATATATATATATATATATATTATAAATCCTTTAGAGTTGTCTTCAATCAATATATTGCTGAGAATAGTTGTCATTCACAGCTGATCATTTTACAATGTTGCTGTTATTTTGTACATAGTACATTCCCTTTGCATTAGTTTATGGAAATCTTTTCAGATTTTTTGGAAAGCATCCTGCTCATCATTTCTTATAACATAATCATAACTACATATCATGATTTATTCAGCAGTTCCCCAATGGATGGATATTCCTTCAAATTCTAATTCTTTGCCCCCAGAAAAGAGTTGACCAAGATTCTTAAATAAAAAATAAAATGAATAGAATTCATTTTTTTTTGATCAAGCTTAACTCAAAATATGTGTCCCAAGCATATTTTGAAGGACTAATGCTCTCACTCTTAAAAAATGTCCATGAAAGTAAACCATCTCCACTTGCCTACCTTCTTTATCTTATATCTAGATGGAACCATTGTCCTATATTTAAGGGGTGGCTATAGTGTGCAGTAGGGTTCAGGAGAGAATATCTTCTTTCCTGATGTAATAGGGTAATAGCTTTATGAATGGCAAAATTGTTAGGAATAATTTCTAGTGTAATGTTGGAGAAACTGAGGCAAGATAGAGATTAGAGAGTTTTTAATATTTAATTGGAGAGTTTAGATTAATTGGACTCACATCTCAAAGAATCCAGCAAGGAATGAAGAATTCCAGGGATTTTTAATAGGACTTCAGTGTTAAGGTAAACAAAGGCAGAATGTGGAGAGCACTGGTGAGCAGGAATTTTCAGGAACGGACTATAAATTCGGTTCTGACAGGTTGGTTATAAGGACCATAAATTCTTATTCTTATTTTTATTATTATAGCTTTTTATTTACAAGATATATGCATAGGTAATTTTTCAGTACTGACAGTTGACAGTTTATTCCAACTTTTTCCCTCCTTTCCCCCACCCCTTCTCCCAGATGGCAGGTTGACCAATACGTGTTAAATATGTTAAGGTATAAGTTAAATACAATATATGTATACATGTCCAAATAGTTATTTTGCTGTATAAAAAGAAGGACCATAAATTCTTGATAACTTAGGAGGATCTAGGAGCCAGGATGTCTGAAATAGAAGATATACTTACCTATCTCTAAATAACCTATCTTCAATTTATGGCTCTAAAGAATGCTAATGGTTAGGGCTAGTTATCTCTGTTCTAATTTATATCAGTTTTAATGGTCGGGGGGGGGGGTTACAACCAGGGGAGTTGAGGCAGATCAATTTAGGGAAACAGAAGTAGAACAATTCAAGGAAACTGTGGCATAACACTAGCTCATGTGGGATATGACTGAGGGTAGAGAGACGGGGAGAACATGCCTCTCTAATGATTTTCAGGCATTTCTCAATGCTTTCAACCCATGTACTCTTGGACATGCAGAATATGATATGTCAATAACAAAGTAGTATCAATAGTTCAGCTTTGAAGTACTTGATCCAAGAATTTCAGAACTGGAAATAGTTTTAGAGATCATTTAGTCCAAACCCAATATGATCAAGAATGTCCTTTCCAATTGAATGGATGCCCATCAGTTGAGAAATAATTGAATAAATTATGGTATGTAGATGTAATGGAATTTTATTTTTCTATAAGAAACAACCAGCAGGATGATTTCAGAAAAGCCTGGAAAGACTTACATGAACTGATGCTAAATGAAGTGAGCAGAATCAAGAGAACATTGCATACATTAATAACAAGATTATGTGATGATTATAGACTTTATTTTCTCAGCAGTGCAGTGTTCTAGGTAATTCTAAGATACTTGGGTTGGAAAATGCCACTCTTATCCAGAGAGAGAACTATGGAGACTAAATGTGTATTGAAATATAATACTTTCACCATTTTTTGTTTGTTTATTTGTTTGCTTTTTCTTTTGTGTGTTTTTTCCCCCTGATTGCATGATATGACAAGTTTGGAATTATGTTTAAAGGGATTGGACATGTTTAACCTATATAAAATTTCTTGCTGTCTTGGAGAGGTGTAAGATCAGAGTGGGAGAAAAATTTGGAACACAAAATATTACTTGGAAACTACATATATTTTGGGGGAAAATACTATTGAGAAAAAAATGTAAAAAAATCTTGAAGAATGGCCTTTCTAACCTATATGACAGCATCTGGATTTTCCTTGAAGGTCTTCAATGAAAAAGAACATGCCTTTAAAGGCAGCCCATTCATTCCTCTTTGGAATTTCTATGCTAATTTCTATGAATATTTTCCTTATATCAAACTGAAATCTACTTCCTTGCAATTTGTATCTGTTGCTGGACCCAAAACTTTCTTCAGTCCTTCAACTACTTAGTAATCATGTCCTTCCTTAGCCTTCTCTGCTCCAGGCTATTCATCCCCTATTCCCTCAACCTGTCCTCACTTGACATGACCCAGAGGCCCTTCATGAGTCTGGTTGTTTTTCTCTGGATGTTCTCCACCTTATCAATGGTATTTCCTAAAATGTGGCACCTGCAACCTAATACAATACTGACTAAAGTACAGTGAGACTAACACCTCCCTAGACTGGGCTTTTCTTCATGCAGGCTAATGTCTTAACCATTTCCTTTTTTTTTTTTTTTAATTTTATTTTATTTAATAATAACTTTGTATTGACAGAATCCATGCCAGGGTAATTTTTTTTACAACATTATCCCTTGCACTCGCTTATGTTTCGTTTTTTCCCCTCCCTCCCTCCACCCCCCCCCCCCAAGATGGCAAGCAGTCCTATATATGTTAAATATGTTGCAGTATATCCTAGATACAATACATATTTGCAGAACCGAACAGTTCTCTGTTGCACAGGGAGAATTGGATTCAGAAGGTAAAAATAACTCGGGAAGAAAATCAAAAATGCAAATAGTTCACATTCATTTCCCAGTGTTCCTTCTTTGGGTGTAGCTGTTTCTGTCCATCATTTATCCATTGAAACTCAGTTAGGTCTTTTTGTCATAGAAATCAACTTCCATCAGAATACATCCTCATACAATATCGTTGTCGAAGTTTAACCATTTCCTTAACCGTGTTCCTATAGCATGCTGGAGACTCTCATTTAATTTGTTGCCCACAAACACCCCTCCCCCCAGATCATATAGGATTATTGATTAAGAGCTGGAAGAAACTTCAGAGGTAATTTAGTCCAATACCGTCATTTTATAGATAAGGAGACCTGGAGGCGTTAAGCAATTCGGTACACCCAAGATTGGACCTCAAGTGTTTGGAATCAAAAGTATGTGGTTTTTCCACTGTTACCTTCCCCCCTCTCCCCCATTTTTTTTTTCAAATGAACTACTGTCTAGTCATATCTCTAATGCCTTATACTTGTAAAATGGGATTTCCAAATCTAAGACTTTATTATGTTAATCCTATTGAATTTCTTTTTATAACATTTGACCTACATTCTATCTAGTCTGCCATGATCTTTTCAGAGACTGACTATTCTCCATGCTAGCTATTCCTTTTAGCTCTATGTCATATATAAATTGGATAAGTATGCCTTCCAGGCCATGGATAAAAATGACAGTATTCAGGACTGAGCCTAGATCCCAGGGGCACTCCATTGGAGATCTCTCAAGTTCACATTGATCCTTTATTTACTATTCTTTGTGTTTGAACAGTCAACTAGCTCAGGCTTCACCTAAAAATACTATTGCCTAGTCCATGGTTTTCCATATTTTCTATAAGAGTGTTATGAGACTTATAGTTAAATAATTTTCTATATTCTAGATAAGCTAGAACTACAGCATTCCCCTAATCTTGTTCAATTGTTTAATTTGAGTCCAACTCTTCATGACTCCATTTGTGATTTTCTAGGCAAAGATAACTAAGTTGATTGCCATTTCCTTCTCCAGCTCATTTTACAGATAAGGAAATTGAGGTAAAGAGGGGTAAGTGACTGGTCAGAGCTATTGAGAGTCTGAGGACAGATTTGTATTCATGAAGATGAGTCTTCCTGAGTCCAGCTCTGTTGCTCTATCTTCTGGATCACCAGCTGTCCTTCTCCTAATCTATCACTCTACATTAATGTATCAGTGACTTCAGTTCAGCATGTACTCCCTCCACTGGTGAAGACAGTAATCCATCACTCTGGAACCCATCATTTTCATTAAGTTGTTCATATTCTGCCACAAGATAGAAATGCTACAAGGGTTTCATCCAACATGGTAGTGGTCTTTTTCTTGCCATTTCATGCATACCAATGGAGTATGTTTGTCATCCAGTGATAACTAACCAAGAAAGGCCCATTTATTTTTCCAGTCATATGTATCTTTGATAACATCATTTTATATCATCATCATTTTATATCATCTTTTCTGGGCAATTTTTTATGGATAATATATGACTAT
This sequence comes from Antechinus flavipes, assembly GCF_016432865.1. NCBI lineage: Eukaryota > Metazoa > Chordata > Mammalia > Dasyuromorphia > Dasyuridae > Antechinus > Antechinus flavipes. Next base: position 57,686,136 of record NC_067398.1, on the reverse strand, counting down.
GATAATAATACTGATAATTTATTGATAATACTTAGGCTTGCCATGAGTAAGATCCTTCAGTGACTTTGGTTTTGCTTTCAACTTTAATTCTTTCCATTACTCATCGTCATATAGAATTACCAGAAGAATGCTACTATTAAAAATCTGGGTCCTTGTTTTAGGGAGAAGTTATTATCATTAAAAGCAAGGTACAATTTTGCAAAGGTAATCCAGCTCACATTTGTCCTTCTCAATTCTTGTCCATTCACAATGTTCTCAGTCATCACTGGCAAACTTCTATGTATCCCTCTCTTATATCTCACTTGGTATTAGTGATCAGAAGGCCATCAAACAATACCTCTGTTACATCTTTCAAAAACACTTCTCTGATATATGCATGGGAAATGTCTTGTTGCAGGGGAGCTTTTAAGGCCTTAATGAATCAAATCATATTCTGTAGTCATCAAACAGTGATAGTGAAATTTTGTATTATGTATTCCTTTCAGCCAACTGTGTTACTGTAAAGATGTTATCTATTGAAAATATCATTTGTAAACTCTATGTATGTATGTATGTATATATATATACATATATATATATATATGTATATATATATTTGTTGTTATGCCTCCATCAAGGATATCCTTAATTCATGTTTAGATATTTTCATAAAGACTTAAGAAAGTAGGCAGAATGATCAATAGTGATTGATAGCTTCTTGGTTCCTTTTTTGTAGCGGTAATAACGTTTAAAAATTTCCCCCTCCTCCCAAGCCTTTGGTCTTCTCCTCTTCCTTTGATATCTTGAAAATTGATCTATGAATGCCCTCAAACTGTTGACTACTGCACAGATCTTGGTACAACTATTCTTTTTGACTTTTGTCTTCTTCAGAGACGTTTCTTCTTTCTTATTCAACACATCTAGAGCTGTGATGTTAGACTACAGAATGAATGACTCTATTGTTATTGAGGATAAAGAGAATTAATAATGATATATTTTTCCATTTGTCATTTGTAGTTCTTTCTATTTCATCTTAAAATGCCTTCTCAATTAAATGCCAGAAACTCTCATCAACTTTTCTGAAAATTCATAAAACATTTTTCACTGTTTTATGAGACACTATTGCCCATCATTCCATTATCTTTCACAATCTTCTTCCATTAGATTTTTACAAACAAGTTTATATTCTGAGCCAGTGTCCTTGGGGGCTGTATCTCCTTAGCAAAGAAGTAAGTCCTTCTTGGCTGAGGCAGTCCCTATGTACTTCTGATCTCCTTTTTAAAATGATTGATTTATATTAGTCAAGCTTCCTTAGGAAGTGGTAATCATCTGTGGCATCCTGTTCTTTTACTAATTTACTTTCTGTCCCTCTCTCCTCCCACCATCAACAATTTAATAAAGTCAAGATGCAATTGCCTCAGTTATGTACCATAGCTCCTAATTTTAATTCTTTCTTTTGCATTGAGTTTAATATTGACTCTGAGAAGTTAGTGGGCCAACTGAGCACAAATAGCTCATTAGAGAATGACTCCCACATCATTAACTTGTCATTTCCTGTCTGGTTTTTGCTCTTGATGATGTTATTTGGCGTTTCCCATGTTTTGTGCCTTCCTTCTCTCTCCTTGAGAAAAATATCCATGGTACACAGGCATGAGATTTCTGTTTAACACAGAAGCTTCTTGCATTTCTTATTCCTGACTTTTTGTTATTGTTGTTGTCCTTCTTTATTTCTATATTTATCTTGTAATCACTGATGATTAAAATATTTTTGTTCATTTCCTTTTTTTTTTTTTCATTGGACCTATGAGTTCCTGGGAAGTTGTTTTTCCTCTATATGCTGACCAGAACTATCTGTGAAACATAAAACCTAACAGATCTACTTACAAATCTCCATTTTCAGAACAAGAGCTGAGGTTTAGGAAGTTTGTAGTCAGTAGCACTAAAAGGTCAAAGTCATTTGTTCAGGGTCACATAACTTTATCAGAGCAAAGCCTTGAACATAATTTTTCTAATTGTGATTATCTCTTTAACCATTGAACCACATGGCCTCTCAGGTTGATAAAAGGTTAAAGGTTGATTTACTTGGGAAAGACTGAGTTCTTTGTAGAATTTCTCTATAGATGTTTATGTATGATCTATAATTATCTTCATAAAAGAGTGAGAATACATGTTTATTACGTGCCTACTATGTTCTAGGTACTGTGCTAAAAGTGTTAAGTGTTTTAACTCATTTGACTTCACAAAAATTCTTGGGGTGAGGTGGTTAGTACTGTTATTATCTCCATTTAACAGATGAAGAAATTAAGAGTGACAAAGGTTAAATGCCATACATAGCTAGTATGTGTCTGAGGTGGAATTTGAATTCAGATTTTCCTGACTCCAGGCCCAGTGAGCCTCTATCTGAATAATATGAGAATTAATGCTGCACAAGTTGGTGTGTGAATACAAAATCATATAAGCCATCGCATATAAGATCATACTTCAAATGCAGTAATATTTTAAAAACATCTAGCATAGTGTCTGGCATACAGTTGATGTTACATAAATGTTAAAAATTATAACAATAAGCATAATCATTATTATTATTCATATTTTAACCTAGTTTGCTAATTTGGACATTTTCTTGGATTCTGTCTGGCTCCTTTTCCCTCTCTATCTATTTCTCTCTTCATCCTCTTCACTAATTTCTACCTCTTACTTAAAGAAAAGTTATCACATATATAATACTGTCTCTTCTGGAAAGATCATGTCATTCAGAATTTCTAGAGCTCTATTCACTATTCTTGTGACTTAGCATTCCAAAATACCCGTTCTACTATGTGTTGTTTTCTCCATTAGAGTACAAGATTATCTCACATTTGTATTTATCTCTTCAGCATATGGCACATAGTAAGCACTTAATAAATACTTTCCATTCACCAATTCATTTGTTCTCTCAACAGATCAATAAAGATCAGCATTTTCTCTAAAACTTGAAACTTTCAATTGTAGAGAAGATGCAGATATTTATAGAGGAAGAGTTGTCTGAGTCACTGAGAGGTTAAAAGATAATCTGGCCAGGAAAATGAATGTATGTGGGAAGGAAAAAATAAAGGCATTGGTGAGTGGGAGGCTACAGCCAAGCATCTTACTCAAAACCTTTGTTCCAATAGAGCACCAGCCTGAAGTCAGGAAGACCTGAGTTCAAATCTGGTCTCAGACACTTAAGATTTCCTGGCTGTGTGACCCTGGGCAAGTCATTAATCCCAATCACCTCAGCAAAAATAAATAAATAAATGAATGGATAAACAAATAATTAAATAAATAAAAGAACAAAACAAAACAAAAAACCTTTATTCCAAATTTCTGTTTTCATATGGATAATCTCCAAACTAATCTCCAAATTTTGAGGCACCCTATTCTAGTCAAAGGAAGAAATAAGGTTAGTTTGGCATGACCCATTCTTTTTTTTTTTTTTAAATCATTTTTTATTTACAAGACATATGCATGGGTAATTTTTCAGCATTGACTCTTGCATAACCTTCTGCTGCAACTTTTTCCCTCCTCCCCCCCACCTCCTCCTCTAGATGGCAGGTAGACCAATATATGTTAACTATGTTAACATATATATTAAATGCAATATATGTATACATATCCATGCAGTTATCTTGCTGCACCAGAAGAATTGGATTTAGAAATAAGGTAAAAATAACCTGAGAATGAAAACAAAAATGCAGTGGACAAAAACAGAAAAAGTGGAAATGCTATTTTGTGGTCCACACTCATTTCCCATAGTTCTTTCACTGGGTGTAGCTGGTTCTCTTCATTATTGAACAATTGGAACTGATTTATTTGGTTCATCTCATTGTTGAGAGAGCTATGTCCATCAGAATTGATCATCATATAGTATTGTTGTTGAAGTGTATAATGATCTCCTGGTTCTGCTCATCTCACTCAGCATCAGTTCATGTAAGTCTCTCCAGGCCTTTCTGAAATCATACGGCTGGTCATTTCTTACAAAACAATAATATTCTATATTATGGTATATATATTATTTATTATATTTTATATTATGTATAAATTATAATATAATATATTATTAAATAATAATAAATAATAAATAATAAAATAATATATAAATTATATATTATATATAAATAAATAATATATTATGGTGTGTATATATATATATATATATATATATAATATATATATATATATATATATATATATAAATATACCACAATTTATTCAGCCATTCTCCAATCGATGGGCATCCACTCAGTTTCTAGTTTCTGGCCACTACAAAGAGGGCTGCCACAAACATTCTTGCACATACATGTCCCTTTCCCTTCTTTAAGATTTCTTTGAGATATAAGCCCAGTAGTAACACTGCTGGATCAAAGAGTACGCACAGTTTGATAACTTTTTGAGCATAGTTCCAAATTGCTCTCCAGAATGGCTGGATGCATTCACAATTCTACCAACGATGGGCATGACTTATTCTTAATGAAACCATGCTAGCTCTTCAGGATCACTGCTTCCTTCTTAAAAAGTTCATTACATTGCTTTAATTGGTATCAGAAAGACTCATGTTCATGAATTCAAATCCAATATCAGTTGTCTTAGGCTAGACACTTAACCTGGTTTACCTCAATTTCCTCATCTGTAAAATGAGTTAGAGATGGAAATGGCAGACCACTCCCAGTGACTTTGTCAAGAAAACCCCAAATGGAGTTATAGAGAGTCAGACATGAGTGAAAAAAATGATTGAACACAACAATAGTAAATAATACTATTGTTTACCACAATAGTAAAAATGACTTAGAATTTTGTAAAAGATTAAACTTAGGGCATGCAAACTATTCTCTTTTTTCTTTTGGAAAATCAGGATAGCACTTGCCCTTCTTTAGTCCTCTAGTACCTTGAAATTTAGTCTTTCTAGTACCATGAAAGATTCATTCTCTCATTAAGTGGAACTTAATGAGATTGGAAATTAACTAAGATTGGAATTGGAAAAGGTCATTATTAGTAAGTCTACATTTATTTGTGTATAGGCCTATTTATATATTTGTGTAAGTATCTATACATCTATTGTTGTTATTGCTGTTATTTTTCCTTTGTTCTCAAAAAGAACCATGATCTCAGAGAGATAATGCCATGACATGCAAATGAGTTGGATTTAAGTGAGGGAGGGCTGTGCAAAGTTTTTAGCCTCACTTTCTCCTCCAGATCCATCTGAGTCCAGTGGCAGGACATGAATTAGGATGATTGGAGATGGTCCTGAATGCAGTGGGAGATTTTGACCTTTTTAAGTTAAGGTCTTTAACAGATCTCAGTTTGACTGAGCCAATGCCCATTCAGTGATTAAGGCTAGGTAAAAATTGAATCAAAGATGGCTTCTTTTACCTAGTCCAAAAAAAAAAAAAAAAACAATCAGGACTCAAAAAATGAACAATTGGGGGTTGGTCTGGGATCTCTAGTTGTGCAATCAATAAGAGTCAGGTTGATATACAACTAGCTATATATATATGTGTGTGTGTATGTACGTATTAGCATACATACATATATATTTAAATATATAAATATACACATAATCTATATATGTGTGTATAAATGTATATTTGCACATGCACATACATATGTACATAGATATAAATAGATAGTTTTTTTTTCCTATATAGTTTTTGTATGGAAGAGTTTACAAGTGAGAAACTTAAATTCATATGTCTTTCTTATTTCTGATCATTTTAGGAAGCACTATTTTGGTTTATTCTGTGGTATCTAATCTGAAAGTATTAATATAGACTAATTTTTACCAAATAAATATTAATCAACTTTACTTCACAGTTTTAAAATGCAGGAAATTACTGAAAGTAAACTTTCATAGGGATCATAGGGATTTTAATAATGAATAAGAAGAAAAAATATTAAATAAAAATCATATGAAATGAACTCAAGAGAACAAACAGGATGACAGTTGTTCAACATCTACAATTTTATGTCTAAGTTACATGTTCATATCCATTTTTATCCAACTAAGAACTACTAGAAGAGAAATAAGACCAATAAATGACCATAAGCTGGATTAGGGTATCAGTGAATGAGAAAATAAGGGTGATGGTAGTTTAAATAGATATGGCAGAAATTTCTCAGTAACTGAAGACTAAGTTCATTAAGAGCTAAAACCTTTTTAAACCCCTCTTTTTATTTAAAGTTTTTCAAAATATGAAAAATTACCCTTTTTTAAATCAGAGTTTACAAAATATTAATAATTAATTAATTTAGACAGCAAGGTCATCATTATAATCAATTTGTAAGGGAAAGAAGAAAGAGAGAAATTTCAGTAAGTATCAAAGAAGCTAGACTGAGATTTATTTTCCAGTTCTTAATCTTTTGATCAGGTCAGGCTATATATATGAAAGCTAGCCATAGATTGTATGTATGAACACACACATATCCACACACACACACACACACACACACACACACACACACACACACAGACACAGACACACACACAAATTTTATCATTACTCTTCTGCAGATACAGAGGGTTTAGGATGTTTGATCAAATCAGGTAAATGCTAGAGTGGGAATGAGGTAGACCTGCTTCAGATGATAACTATGTGATTTTTGGCAAATCACTTAACTCTGCTCAGAATTAGTTTCCTTATCTGAACAAGATGGTCTCTTAGATTCCTTCCAGTTCTAAATTGTTGGTGCCAGCACTTATACTATATGTGAAAATTTCTTTCTTTCTTCCTTCCTTCCTTCCTTCCTTCCTTCCTTCCTTCCTTCTTTCCTTCCTTCCTTCCTTCCTTCCTTCCTTCCTTCCTTCCTTCCTTCCTTCCTTCCTTCCTTCCTTTCTTCTTCCTTCCTTCCTTCCTTCCTTCCTTCCTTCTTTCCTTCCTTCCTTCCTTCCTTCCTTCCTCCTTCCTTCCTTCCTTCTTTCCTTCTTCCTTCCTTCCTTCCTTCCTTCCTTCCTTCCTTCCTTCCTTCCTTCCTTCCTTCCTTCCTTCCTTCCTTCCTTCCTTTTTTCCTTCTTTCCTTCCTTCCTTCCTTCTTTCCCCCAGAGTCAGACATCTAGGAACTGTTAAGTGTCTCAGGCTGTAGCCTCAGGTCCTCCTGACTTCAGGGCTGGTGCGCTATTCACTGCACTTGTTTTCTTTATTAAGTGTACTATTGTTTGTCTCTTTTCTTTATCTAAGTGGAATATAGAACATGTCTTCTTAGATATTACCAAATCAGTGGCTGAAGCTATCTTCTTCCATGTTATTTTCCATCTTTCAAAAATATCATCACTCTATATCAATGTTCTTTAACTTTTTATCAGTTTTCTAATCATCTATTTCAACATTGGTTATCATGACTTCATTCTCTTAGTTTCAGCCCATCGCTAAGTAGTTTTTGAACATATTCTTCTAGTCTTCTGCTCAGTAGGAGGTGTCACCTCCTCTCCAGTCATAGGGAAGTTGGATCTAGTTCCCGAGATAAAACATACATAAACTACTGAATAATCTGAATTGTACCCAATAAAGCATTGTTTCAGAGACAAATAGGGCACAGAGCACTAGTTTTGGAGTGAGAACAGAGTTCAAAATCTGTTCTCAGACTATTACTATGTAGGAAAAGTCACTTAATCCCTGTTTTCCTCAGTTTCCTCAATTGTAAAATGAGGACAGTATAATAGCATCTGTCTTGTAGGGTTGCCATAAGGCTCAAATGAGATAATATTTTAAAAGTATTTTAATATAGTGCTTAGCACATGGTTGGTGCTATATAAATGCTTTTTTCTTCCCTACTCTTCATTACTTGCTTTGATATAATTCAACAAACATTTATAAAGTGTCTATCCCCAATTTAAGAACATGGGAATATCTAATAGTCAAGCAATATACAACCAAATTGAATATTTCACCGGAAGAGGATATTATTTTGGAGGGGATTTCATTATATAATTCAACTCACAATGGTTATAAAGACTTGAAGTTACTTGAATTCTTATTTTGAAAATGTTTACTTGTAAGAAAAAAAAAGGATTTATCAGAAAGGAATTGAAATCTAAGCTTTCTTTTCTTACAAAATCATTCACCATTTAAGTGATCTTTGAAATGCATAATAGCTATAATGACTCCAATCTTTTCTGTAACTTTTTCCTTCATTGCTCTTTAATAGCATTCAAGCTGAGAATCAGGCCATTTATAAGGTTGATACTCTTTCAGTAAACTAGTGCAACAAAATGAACTCCTGGAGAAAACAAATGGTAAACTTGAATATCAGCAATCTTCTTAGTTAGGGGAAATGAAAAGGCCCTGCTTTTGTTGCTGTTTGTTTTTGTATCTTTCTAAAGAGAAATGTAGCTTTTATTATACTACCCTTTTTGACATGGTACAAAAAAGTTGCCTTCCAGGAGTCCTAGGCCTTCAAATCTATTAAATGGACCAGATCTCTAAGAATTTGGGTTTTCTAATTCACCTTTCTAATGTGAAGCATTATACTGAATCATAAAACATTACAGGTTGTTGTGAGGATCAAATGAATTAACCTAAATCAAATACTTTGCAAACTTTTAAATGCTCTACACATGTTCTCTGCATAAAACACTCTATAGCTATCATAGAATTGATCATTTAGTGATGATCTTTACACCTTTAAAGCCCTGTGCATCATCTTTCACTATCTTTTCTATTATTTCTGAAGAGGAGGGCTTTCTTTTTGCTAAGGTCAAGTCTTCCAAAAGACTACAAAGAGCTCTTGATTGAATCCCTTCTGGCTTCTTTCAAACCTTTTCCTCTTCTACCATTTCTTCCCTTTCTCCCATTTTAAATTTCTCCTCAAGCTTTGGGTACTTTCTTACAAAAAAGTAAAATTCTTACTTCTTCCACGAAATAATTCCGAATCTTCCCTATCCCTAAAAAACTCTCACTTGGAGCAAAATCAGATGAATAATGAATAAAATAGTAAAACATTGTAATGACAACTTTAAAATACAGAAGTAATCTCATCAACATGATGGTCTATCATGCTTCCAGAGAGCAGATGTTGAAGCATGCTAACTACCTCCAGATGAACTTAGGGTAATAATAAGACATATATTATTTGAATATGCCCAGTACTAGAATATGTTTTGCTCAATTATTCATGTTTGTTACAAGAGTCTTATTTTTCTTTTTTCAGTAGGGATTGGAGGAGGAAATAAAAAGGAGAGAAAATAGAATTGAAAAAAAAAAAGAAAAACTCTCACTTGGCCCTGCCAGAGCCTCAGTTACTGCTCTGTACTTCTTTTAATTTTCACAACCAAACAACTCCAAAAGATTGTTTTACATTTGTTGTTTCCATATGCTCACCTCCTACTAACTTCTTAGTCCCTTAAAAACTGGTTTCCAATTTCATTACTCAAGTTACCAGTAATCTTTTAACTACTTAATCCAATGGATTTTTCTTACCCCCATTCTACTTGACTTTCACAGCTTTTGGCATTGTGAATTATTTCCTCCTCTTAGACATAGCCATCGTTAACTTCAGTAATACTTCTGTAAAGATGGGTAATTGAGTTAATCAATTAATTACTGTAGCACTCCCTAGGCGCTACACTTTGATAACCTTTGTCAAAGGAGATCTCAGTCAAACAGATGAGTGAAGAAGAGTGAACAAGGGCCTTTGGGCTTTAGACAAAGTTTGAAATGGGCAGGTAAGTGGACAATGCAAGCCTGGAATAAGGAATACCTGGTCTTAGACACTTACTAGATGTATGAAACTGGGCAAGTCATTTAATCCTATTTGCCCCAATTTCCTTAACTGTAAAATGAGCTGGAGATGCAAATGGCAAATCATTCCAGTATCTTTCCCAGGAAAACCTCACATGGAGTCACAAAGGACTGAACAAAAACAACAAATCTACCTTTTCAATTATTCAATATTTAAGTTGCCTTCAGAAATGTCTTGCTTCAGACTGGCTTGCTAATTGTTTCCTAGGCCTCCATGTCTTTGGTTTCCATTACTAGAATGTACTACCTCACTTTTGCCTTGTAGCATCTCTAGTGTCCTTCAAAACACAGCTCCCCTAACTTCCTGATTCCTTTTCCTGAGTTTTTATTAGCATCATCTTCTCTTTCAAATTACTTGATCAATATATTTTTCATGGACTTACTTATGCACATTTTCTCTCTCTCCTTCTTCCCCTTCCCTCTAACTAGAATGTAATTTCCTTGAGGATAAGAGTGATATGTTTAATGCCTCGCCCAGTGACACATTAAATAAAATCTGCCCTGAATCAGTAAATAACTCTTGCTTAAGTTTCTCTGTTTTACTAGTGAAGAAATTCAAGACAGAGAAGTCACTTTCCAAGGTCACAGCAACAAGCATCTATTAATTGCTTATTAGGTGTCAGGTTCTCTGTTAAATATTGAGAATACAAATATTAACAGAACAAAACAAAAAAGACAACCTTTGTTCCCAAGAAACTTATGTTCTAACAAGGGAATGAAAACACATAGAGATCTGAATAAGTGGGAGAAAGGGGAGGCATCTCCAGAAGCCATAGTGGTGAAATAAGGAGAGTGAAACATGTTTGATTTGAACCTTTCCTTTAAATGGAGGTAGTAGGAACTCACCAATGGGAGAAGGGGACTCCAAGGGTAAAGAAGGAAAACAGCTTAGGTTTGGGGCAAAGTCTGGACCAGTGGCAAAGCAGGACCTAAAAAGGACTATTTTCTTGACATTTATTTGGATACCCTATCCACTAAATCGTGCTAAGTGAAGCAATTTCTGCCTAGAATTTGATATATTTAATTACCTGATAAAAATCCTCAATACTATTAGCTGTTTCTTGCACTTGACAATCTATATATCCCTTGCCTCTATGCATCTGTAAGCAATAGAATGCACACTTACATCTCCAATTATTTGAATAATCCTAATCTTTCTTAAAGGATCTACTGAAATATCATTTCCTCTATGAAGACTCACTTGATTCTCCCAGTAACCAATATTCTCTGCCTCAGAAATCACCTCAGTTTGTCCTGTCAGTGTAGGTTATATTCCCTTCTCCAAGGCTCCTGGAGGACAGTTAGTTTTCCTATTGTCTTTGCATCTTTAGTGCCTAACAGTTTTTTGCACAGAATAAACATGTGAAATACTTTAAAAAATTGAACATAAGCACTCACTTCAAAAGCAAATAATTATTCAGATTTATGGCAAAAATACTGGAGTAGTTTGCCATTTCTTTTTCAAGCTCATTTATTGAAATGCACAGTCTGAAAGCTAAGATTTCATCTAGTTTCTCTTCTACAAATTTCCCCTGTCCCAAGACCCCTGAGAACTATATTCAGATCAGTATTTTACAGAGACATTCGGAATTTAATTGAATTTCATTTAACTACTTAAAACTCAAGAAGCTCCCAGTAAGACCTCAGGGGAGAACTAAGTTTTAATGAGTTGAGATAGGACAGCAAGAAGCATAAACTGAGATTCTATCATTAGCAAAGCAATTTATATTGCTTTATTAATAGATTTTCCCAATGAATTTCTTCTTATACTTTATTTACAAAAACACAGTTAATATTTTCACACTGATGTAATACCTCATATGTTTGACCTACATTTTGTAGACAGCAGTTCTTTTGAAAATGCTTTAGAAGATTAGAAGGAGTGGTGTTATTTTTTTGTTATGGTAGTTTAACCATTACTTATAATGAGTTTTCACAGTCCTCAATGAAAAGGACTTCTTTTTTAAACATATTAAAATTCATGACCTTAAACGAAACCCTTCCATCTGGTTCCTTTCCAAAAGTATCTCAATTGGTTCTGTCATTAAAGACACAATACCACTCTTTCTTGCACTTCTTAACAAATATAGTTATGTTCCTGGGAAAATATTCTGAAAAAGAGCTAAGATCAGTCAACTGTAAATAGAACAAAGGGATGGGAGCCTTAGGTAAGGATATTTGAGTATTTTGTTTACCTGGAAGAACTCCATATGCTATATGTAAGTACCTTTAAAGTCTAAGAAATTATAAAGCTAATGAAAAAGATGTGTAACCGATTATGTGAACAATAGAATTGCTTAATCACACAATCTAGCCCCATCTTATATCTTATTTTCATTTAAGATTTTCAAGCTAGATTATTCAACATCTGTCCAATAAAGATATGCCCTCAGCTAGTTTTCTATGATGCTGAAAGCTCTTTTCACCTAATTTCAAATTCTTTATAGGAAGTATTTTTGCCAACACATTCTCAGAAACCAACTTTCTACAATAAAAACAACTCAGAATTTTGTCTAAGGCCAATATTTTTGGCTAATTGTGGAAGTCAGGTTCAAATGGAAATTTTACTTTTTAAAGAAAATGTATAAGTTAAAAAAATTCAGGTCTATGTTAAACATCATTTTTTAGCATTTTCTTCAATGTTGAAAATTTATTTTCAGGCTGTTTGGAGGTGGAGAAAATGTCCTCTCTGAGGAAAGAAAAATTTCAAAATAGATAATATAATGTTATAGGAGAGTGGTACCCAGACCAAGTTAAGATCCAAATGAGGGTCACCAGAATCTTCAGAAGGGTTTCAAAGGATCTTTTTCTAGTGCTCCAAGTTAGAGCTAGGTATCCCTTAGCTGGACCAGTGGCCCTTACAAGATCCATGCTTTTCTCTTCTACTCTCAAGATAGAATGGTTATGCCTGAAAAAACTAAGGGCCTCCAGGTCACTACCCAGGAGGAAAATGTACTTAGGAAAAATAGAACAAAGTGGCAAAACCCACTTCTCATAAAATCTATAAAGATTTTATGAGATACTAGACATCATAATAAAATCTCTAGGTGTCCAGAATTTAGGAAACCCTCTTGTGTACAACTTAAAAAAAGATGCTCCTAGTGATTCTGAATATCTCATTCTAAAGGGGAAATCAGACTTGTGTAACTATATGTTGGCATAGTGAGTGGGCATTAGTTCACAGTGGATGCTCAATGAATATTTGTTGAGTAATTGAGTGATCAAATGAATGTTTACTATGTGAGATAAGTTTTTCCCCACTCTTGGAAACAAACAAACTAATTGGATATATCAAGATAGTTCCTAGATGGTTATATATCAGGAACCATAGTCAGTAGGGTGACTATAATTTTTTGGAGTGCCAAGTTGGCTTGAATGCTTGGTATAAATTCAAATTCTGTGCTCAAAAAAACCAACTTCCAGAAAGGAATCCTTTGTTAATTATAAAACAAACATGTTTTCCTGCAGAATGAGGCCCTTTCCCTTTTATGATTGTTCCAGTTATATCAAAGGCTTTTCAGGCTGCCCTCTACACTTTTGAGAGGGGGATTAAAACCATGTAAAATAAACAAATGGCATTAATTAAATGACATAGATTCTCTCGGATGTCTAAATCACTTCCTAGTATTAGGTTAGATACAGTAAATTCTCTCCAGTACCTATGGCACCAATAAAATTTATAGTAACAACTGTTTTCTAGCACATGGAGGCCAGGCTTCCAGCAACCTCCTCCATCCAGAACACTGCCCTAAATCCCAGAATAAATGGGAAAAAGGCCATGAACAACTTAGCTCACAAAGTCCACTTACTGGAGAAAGAAAGCTATGCCCACTTTAAGGCCCTTAACCAGAGTCTACTGAGTTAGAATTGTGTATAAAGGTCACCCTGACTGGGGAGAGAAGTAGAAAAGCAATAGCTGATCATACTGGGAAGAGAGAGAAGATTATTAAAGTCTGGCAATTTGGGGTCTTTTAGGTGATTTTGAATGAATAGGCTTACATAGGCTTCATAGCTTAAAGGGACCATTGTATTTCAAAACAGCACAGTAACTGACACTAATAAGAATAAACCTGAATCATTAAGAAAAAGTTAAATTATGTTCAGAATACTCTTTAATAAGACATGGGAATATAATTATAATAGAAGGTATTTCTTATGACAAGTATAACTTTATGGCACAAGAAAAAGTCACAAAGTGAACCTGTTTAAAATGGAAACCAGCATTTCATAGTAAATGGAGAAAAGAGTTTTAGATTTTTTTTCTTGGAAAAATGAAATAAAAAAATCTGGAAAGTTTGTTTTATTTTATATATAGGTGCAGATAATTGAATAAATCAATTTAGTCATCAGACTAAAAAGTGATAAGATATCCTTATATTTTAACCAGATGAGAACTAATCTCTATCAACTAAATGATTTAAGTGAAGTAATAAAAGATCTTGGAATGACCACTGGTAAGGATAATATTCAGATTAACTGAGGAAATTCAGTGGGCCATCTATGAAACAGAACAATTCAAAATTCAAGCTAATTGATAATCTTGAGGAGATTTACATTTCAGTAATGAGGGGAAATGAAGAGATAACATTTTGGCCAAGCCACCTGAAAAGAAATTGGTCTTTTCCCCCAACCATGGCAGGAAGCTCTTACAAACTTTGAAGTATCAACTTTTGTTATTGTCCCATCTCAGTAAAATACCCCTTTCTAAGAGTTGCTTAAGGTTGATTGATTCAACTGACAATCACAATAAGAAAATACCAAAATGGGGGCAGACAGTACTAAAAAAATAATGTCTTAGATCTTAGATATATTCCTTGAGCCCTACATTCTCTGGGATCTTCTCAGTGTAAAGTGGGAGCTGCTATAGTTGCTTCAGAGGTATGTTACATTGGGAGGTTGCTCTGGTCAAGGTTGGGGGAAGGATGGGGAGATCCAGCTTTACTTGAAGTGTTCCTTCCCCTCTCCTCCCAAGAGACTCTTCAGTGGGGTTAAGCTGGAATACTTTCATTTCCTGCTCAGTGGAATCCGAATCTTCCCTTAAAATAATTTGGGTACTGAACTGGCCTTCTCTTTTATAGATGATCTACAGGATTTGACTAAGTTTTCTTCACCAATTCTAATATTCCTCTTCTCAAAAATCCTTCAGGTCAGCAAAGAATATTTGCACTTAACCAAATCATTTGATTAGGTGATTGGAATTTGTTCTTATGTTGTTAAGGATATTGTTGGATTCTATCACTTTAAGTGGAGTGAGATGATTAATTTGCTAGATCAATTCCACCCCTAGCGCTTATATTAAGAAAACATAGGTTAAAATTGCAACTACGTGCTAATTCTTAGGATGAACCAATATATCAAGTTATTGATCATTTTGGTGTAAGATTTCATAATAGCCTAATATATTTTTAACTTTATGCATGAATTTTGCAGCTAAGTCATAAAGAGGGTATGAATTTAACATACATAAAATATATTTATATGTATACATATATATACACACACACACACATATGTATCAGAAAACTTCATCAATTTTCTCAAGGGTCTTTCAATTCTTAGACGTGCAAATCATTGCTTTTGGAGTGAATTAATAATCATTTGGAGACTGAGAAGCTAGTGTTCGGTGAGAAAGCTGTTTGAGTGAGGATTAACTTTAATAGTGGTCATCTCTTATTGAGTATTTTAATGTTTCCTTCTAAGGAAGGCAATGTTGCATAGTAACTAGAAAGCTGGCCTTGGAATCAGGAAGATTTGTGTTAAAAACCTGCCCCTAATAGAATATAGCTTTGTGATTCTGGGCAGGTCATGCAGCCTCTTAGGGCCTCAGATAATCTTCCAAGGCTATATTTGACAGAAGATTGACTTTCCTGTCAACCAGCTTCCTCTGCAGTGGGGCAAGGCTGTCCACCTCTCAGAGCCAAGCCTCCTCTTCTCTCTGTTAGGGACCTTGGGGGAAGAGATCAGGGTCATCTGCACTGTCCCAAGTGGAACCCTGACCCAAACCTGGCTCACAATCAGCACTCTCTTGTAGAGGACCAATTCCCTTCTCCAGTCCCAATATGTGGAATCAGATGAAGGAAAGACCCATGCTAGTTCTCTCTGTAACACTCTTTGGAGACTGTGAGCTTTCCCCGCTAAGAGTAGATCTCACCCATGTGGCTTTTCCTTCCCTGGTCATTTTGGAGAAAACTGTTCTCTGACCCCTCCCTATGTTCACTCATTTCTAGTGAACCCTCCCAAACTGCCCACCCAAGTTCCAATCCAAACCTGCCCACTCCTTCCACTGAAGTTTGTGGAGTTCCTTTTCCATGGCAAATATCTCCCTATCCATCCTAGACTCTTCCTATCTATTTCCCCTCATTCATACCTGATTCCTCTTTGGGAACTGTGCACCAGGGGTTGCTCTCTAGTATACCTAATTCTACCAACCCTGACACTGTTGCAGGAGGGGTCATTTTTCTTCCTTCACTGGGTGTTCTTTCATTTTTTGGAAATCCATTCTACTAAAATTTTTCATCCATCAAAATTATAGTAGTACAACACACTGATTGCCAGGTCATTCTCCATCTTTTTTCAAGGAGTTCAGCATCTGGCTTGTTACCTTTCTCTCCTAACTCCTGGTCTTATACTAAGGAACCTAACTATCTTAATATCTAACTGCCTAACCTTTTGTTCTTTAAACCCCATATTTATTTCTTCATATCACTATACTAAACCTTGCCATTACAAACAATTATTTCATTTTCCAGTGCTCCTATCTGATTATAATCTCCTATCTGTCATTCCATTTCTCCCTAGATCTCCCCTTTCTTACAACTGTTCTTCATTCTCATTAAGCCTTCCATTTCCTTCACCCCTCAGTACTTTCTCATTTTCTTCTTCTTACTTCATTTTCTTCTTTTCTCAACCTCAACCTGATTGCTGCTTCAACTTGATACCATCTTGTTTTTTTAATCTCTTACCCCTCTGTTTCTTTAAAAAAAATATTTTTTTAACCAAACCTTAACCCTCATTTACTTTCACCATCTATCTCTTCTTTGCTCTAATTAATTATCTACTGAGTAAAGTTAGAGGAAGTCTTATAACTTTGTTGACTTGAGTACATTATTAATTTGGGTTATCCAACCTCAAGTAGGTCCCCATAGCAGCAAGGTAGTCCCGATTTCCCCAATTTATTTGTAATCTTACTAGCTATTCAAAAACTCCTCTTCCCTTCTACTCCTACTTTCTTAATTGAAGACCTTGTCTCTTTCCTGAAAAAAAATCTAGAACATGCAAAATGAGCTCCCTTTCCCCCTTTCTTTTTAATCTCAAAATCTCTTGACATCTTTTCCCATGCTCTCCTTCAATCCCCTCAATCTCTAATAAAAGGGTGGCCCTTTGTCTCCTCAAGGTCAATTCTTCTACAGGTGCACATCATTCCCTCCCTATCAAGCTTCTCAAAGGATTGCTTTCTCAATTATCTCCAACTTTTCCATGTCAGCCGATTCCTTCTCTCCTGTGTTCTCTACTTTCCTCATCCTTACAAGACCATCAGTAGGCTTTACCATCCCCACATGGTATTACCTCATATCTCTCCAATTCTTCTTAGTCCAACCTTTAAAAAATCTGTAATTTTTGCTTCCACTTTCTCTCTTCTTACTTCTTAACATCTTGCAGTCTGGCTTCCAATGTATCTACTCAACTGAAAATATTCTCTTCAAAGTTTCTAGTGGTCTTTTAATAACCAAATCTGACAATCTTTCTTGACCTATTTGTTATATTAGACATTGCTGAAAACTCTCTCCTAGATACTTTTTCTTCCCTGGTGGTCATACTAATCTCTCCTAGTTCTTCTCTTCCTTCTAAATTTCCTTTGCTGGTTCATCATTCATCTTATGTCTCTGAGTGAATGAGTGAGTCTGTGAGATCACTGTGAATGATCTCCAAAGTTCCTTGTCTCTTTGACCTTTATATATTCTCATGATAAACTCTCATGGATTTAATGACCATATTATTACAAAAGATTCATGGACTTTATATATATACATACACATATATATGTGTGTGTATAATGTATGTGTATACATACATGTACATATGTATATACATATACATAAATAAATGCAGTATCTTCCTTAAGTTCTGACTATTGAACTATTGACTATTAGACATTTCAAACTAGATTCCAAGGATATATCAAATTCAACATGTTTAAAACTGAACTTATATCTTTCCTCTTCAACTCTCCCTTTTTTTCAAACTTCCCCATATTTATTGAAGGTATTTCCATGTCTCAGATTCATAATCTTGACATCCTCCTAAGCTTTTCAATTTCTTCCCCATATATCCAGTGAGTTGTCAAGTCATTTTGTTTCTATTTCCACAACATTTCTTGCATCCAACCCTTTCTCTCCATTCAAATGGCCACTATCTTGGTTCAAGTTTTCATCCCTTCTCACTTGGATTTCAATGTCTTCCTAATAGCCCCTTTGTCTTAAGCTTCTCTGCACTCCAGACCATATCACATACAGCTACCAAAGTAATTTTCCGTAAGTGCTTATCTGACCATTTGGCTCTTCAAGCATCTAGTATAAAATATAAATGCTAAATTTCTATTTATTTATGTTAATGGGCCATATCTTTTTATGTGTACTTATCTCTCCAGTTGAAATGTAAACTACTTGTGAACAGCAATCATTATCTTTGCACTTTTATCCTCAGGATCTAGAACAATATTTGGCCCCATAGAAAGTCCTTAATAAATATAGACTGATTGATTGGTTTGTACTGGATGACAAGTTTTTTCCCCTGGAATTCCCTATACCAGGGAAATATCAAGTCTAGACCAAAACAAAACATAACCTTATAATTGCAGGGACTTGGGTATTGATGAGATTATGAGGACCTCTCCCCTGTATATCTTAGAAATGTCTTAAAAAAAAAATTTAGAGTTTAAAGGAGGAAAGCCACCTTGAGATTATTTTAAGATATATAGTTTACTTAGATGAAACTTCATATTCTCTAATGATGCTGAATAATTCAATTGTTCCTGTTTTATCGCAAGACTTTAGTAAACACGGATTTTCTGTTTCATGTATAATCATGCATAATATGAAGGATGTAAACTTTTATGAGTAGAGATTATCAGACTTATTTTGTGCCCTACAGCATTAACAACATCGATAGCAAGAAATATGTGGTTAATAATGTGATGAAGAAGTGATGAGAAAATCCACCTTCTTTCCTTGTTTGCAGAAATGGGGAACTACAGATGTGGAACCCTGCCTGAATACATGATTAGGCTTGCTTGTTGGATATGTTGTTGTTTTACTGAACTGCTTTTTTCCTCTTTTAAAAGATTCTGTGTTACAAAGGATGGCTCACTTGGTTGGAGAAGAGAAAGGGATGTCTTTGGAAATGAAAGTGAGGTAAGAAATAATATATATTAATAAAAATTAAAAATTAAAGAAGTGTTGAAAGAAGTACAGACTACATAAAAAGCAATTTGAATGTGGGGGCTGTCTAGGAACTCATATCATAATAATTAAAGTTTATATACCACTTTGAACAGCTAACTGGTGCAGAGGATAGAGGGCCAGGACCTAGGAAGAAATCTTGGAGCTCAAATCTGGCTTCTGACATTTACTAGCTATGTGACTAATGTGACTATGTGACCAATTTAAAAAAATATAGATTGTGACTATTCATGATTTTCATATTACTATATAATCATCATATGCCAATGATGAAATCAATAAATTAAAAATTAATATAGCAACATAGGTATAGGGAAGTAGATTTGGGATTTCATGGGTTAAGTCTCATTTTGCCTCAGTTTCTGCATCTGTAAACTGATTTGGAGAAGAAAATGATGAAGCACTCCAGTATTTTTGCCAAGAAAACTCCAAATGGGGTCATAAAGAGTCAGACATGACTGAAAAATGACTC
Organism: Antechinus flavipes; assembly: GCF_016432865.1. Taxonomy (NCBI): domain Eukaryota; kingdom Metazoa; phylum Chordata; class Mammalia; order Dasyuromorphia; family Dasyuridae; genus Antechinus; species Antechinus flavipes. Next base: position 57,666,478 of record NC_067398.1, on the reverse strand, counting down.
AAAAACACCACATAGCATCTTAAGGTTTACATGTTATTTCATTTGATCCTTACAATAACTCTACGAGATAGATGCTCTAATGAACTTCATTTTAAAGATGAGAAAATAGTGGCTAAGAGCAGTTAAGTATTTTGTCTACCAAGGATCCCAAAGTAAATCCCAAGGCAGAGTTTTTCACTACAGTCTTCCTAAGATGATATATAGCACATTATTCACTAAAACTTAAGACAATATCTGCTCTTCTTGAATTGTATTCTGATACTAATTTGTCTTTTTCACTGAATTAATCATTCAACAGTACATGTATATGCAAACACAAACCTTATGCATCCTTTCTTCTCATTTCCCAGAAAGTAATCACTGTCCTTTCTTGCTCTTCCATTTTGCTGAGGATTGCTTTCATTCACGCATCTCCTGATGCATCTTCTGCTCAAGCTTTCTAGGCTCTTGCTGTCTCCTTTTTCCCACTTCCTACACAGGACTAATTTTGAATTTAAATACTGTTTTTTTCTAGTTATTTGTGTTTTTTCCCCTCCCAAGTAAGCCCTCACACTATAGAGAACATCTCTGTCCTTCTGTTCCAATGACATGTTTTGCAACACTAATGTTTAAAATATGGATTGTGACTATTCATGATTTTCATATTACTATATTATCATCATATGACAATAATGAAATCCAATAAATTAAAAATTAATGTAGCAACATAGGGATGGGGAAAAAGATTTGGGATTTCATTAATATGGGGAATTCCCAGAAGCTAGAATTATAAGGTCAACTTTTCATTTCTTACACTAATCTGGGAAGAGTGAACAAAATAAAGACACCTTAACCAAATCCTCATTTTAGCCAGCAGTTGAATACATTTCTGTAATTACCATTTCTATCAGATCTATTGAAAAACAAACAAAAAACCTTGAATAATCTGAATTTCAAATTCTTTAATTTCCCTTGTTCCTAAATGAAATGACAAGTAGGTAGAAGGGGAAAGCAAAGAAGTTTGAATCTACAAATTGGATAGTCAACCCCTGAATTCTGATTGATGAAAAACATGGTTTGGACCTAGTCTCTCCACTAGGGTTACATGACCAGGGACCACAGGACTGAGAAGTATGACTTATTGCTAGCATACAAGGGACAGACTTCTTGTGAGGAACATGAGGCAGCACAGCATTTTGGAAGGAGCACTTGCTTGTAATCAGAGAAAGCAGATTCAAATGTCACTTAGTACCTGTATGATTTTGGGAAAATTTCTTCTTCACCTCTCTAGGCCTTAGTTTCCTCATTATAAAATGATGGGGTAGCCCCAGATGTCCTCTAAGGTTCCATTTGATCCTAGATCTATCATCCTTTATAATTACAGAACTCATTTAAAAGGCACTGGTGATGAAGGGATCATAAGAATAGGATCAAGGGAATAGGAAGTGAAATCCCCAAATGAAATAGGAATTCTTAGTGTCGCTGGGCTTCTTAAAATGTGTGGAGGTAGAACAGGGATTTCTTGCCACTTAAAAGTGATTACAATGGACTCTGGCTATTTTCTTCCTTTTTTGCTTTGTATTTTACAGATAGAGCCAGGGCAATGTCCATGAGGGAAAAAAAAAAAAAAGAACGGTGTAAAGTGGTGCTAGATTTCACACTGGATTATGTCCCTCACAAGAAGTCTGTTTAAGCCAAGCATTCAGGCCAGCTCTGCTCTGTCCCTTCCTTTAGGAGGTCCCATGTCCAGATGCTATATCAGCTCAAACTGTATTAAATTTTTAATTTTATTTAATAGAAAAAATCTTTGTCTCTCACTTGTTAATTTACAATAAATTCCTAATTTCACTGGATCATAGAAGAAAACTTAGAAGGCCATTTCATTTAACTCTCACATCTTATAGCTAAGTAGTTAATGCTCAGAAAAGAGAAGTGATTTGCTATTAGTCACATAGTAAATGGGATTCACACCAGGTCAATTAATAAGCATTGATTAAGAACTTACTACTGTATATGCCAGACACTGTGCTACTGTAAATGCTGGGGAATCAATACAATAATGAAACAGCTTTTTTTCTCAAAGAACTTAAATTTGTTTAGGGAAGACAAAATATAAAAAAAATAAATAAGTAAATTTAAAATATATACAAAATATAGTAATATATTTGTGATAAATTTTTAGGGAGGATTAACAGGGGGCAATTAGGGTGCTTAGTGATTAGTAAGAAAGGACTATATTCAAATCTGACCTCACATAATTGCTAGTGGTGGGATCCTGAGCAAGTCACTTAACTCTGCCTAAATCCAGTGGAGAAGGAAATAGTAAACCACGCAAATACCTTTGCTTAGAAAAGCCCATGGACAGAATTAGGATGCTATGGTCCAGAAAGTCACAAAAAAGTTGGATTTGACTGAATCATCACAGCAACAAAAGCAATGAGGGATTGGGGGCAGAGGAGAAGCTTTTTGAAGAAAATAGTGCTTGAGCAGAGTTTGGAAAGAATGCAGGCAGGTGGAGATGAGGAGATAGTCCCTTTCAGGGATGGAGAACAGTTAGTGCAAAGGTTCAGGGATAGAAGATGGATTACTGTGGGGAAGGTAGATTTGGCTGGACTTTAGAGTTTGGGAAGAGGAGTCATATATAATAACATTGAATAAGTAGTTTGGCACTGGATTCTGAAAGCCTTTAAAAGCCAAACAATGGAGCTTATATATTTAGTTACAGAGTTAATAGGGAGCATTTCAGTTTATCTTGTAGGGAAGTCAAACAATTCGATCTTCTTTTTAGAAAAATCACTTGGTTAGCTATGGGATGGATTGGAGAGGGGAGAGACCAATTAGGAAGTAATTGTCTAAGGGAAAGGTGATGAGTATCTGAACTAGGATAGTACCAATATGAATACGTGGAAGGGAATGGATGCTAGACATGGTGTGGAAGTGGAAAATAACACAATTTGGCAACTGATTGGATGTGTCGGGTGAGGGAACATGAAGAGTTTCAAATTAGAGTTACTGGAATTGTAGTGATTAATGATCAAAAGAGAGTGGTTCAGTAGAGGGGTGGATTTGGTGAGAAAAAAATAATGAATTTGGTTTTGGACATGTGAAATTTGAGATTCTACTGGATATCCAGTTTGAACTATCCAACAGGCAACTAGAGACAAGTGATTGAAGCTTGAGAAGGTGACTCGGGCTGGATATTTAGATTTAGAAATCAGATACACAGAAATGATAATCTCAAGGCAATTGATGAAGTTATCAAGAGTGAGAGACTAGAAGAGGGTCAAAGCATTGGAGGACATCCACAGTTAGTGGGTAAAATATGAATGATGAATCAGGGAAGGAGACTTAGAAGGAGAGTAGTGTCATAAAGACTCAGAGTGGAGAGAGTTGCAGGGTTTTGATCAGTCAAACAAGAGTTGAGTTTTCTAACTCCAAATCTAATCTACTTTCTGCTTATTGCATTGACTCCTAAAAATGATCCAAAGTTAAAAAAAAAAAAAAAGCAAACATTCAAATAACTAAATAATTGCTCTTAAGTTAATTTCTAATTTTGTACATTTAGGATTTGCCTCTTTTATTAATTAATGTGGGGTTAGACTGGTTGTTTCTTGCTGGGTCTCATGTCATTCTACTGTGTTGGAGTAATCTGGTCATTGTAATCAAGTTAGTTTCTTCACTATTTCCTCCACATACTTACTCCTGCCACTACAACTTCCCTCAGGCTGTTTCCTGACCCTATCTCTCTCCAAGGTCTAGCAATTTTAAATGCACCATTTCAGATCTTATTCCTTTTATGACAGCTTTTCTAATAACTATAGTCAATATCAGTATCTTCTTTTTCTGATAAATTTTTAGAGTGAGCCCTTCTTATTTTGTTGTACAAACAAAATTTTGGCAATTGACCATATTTGATTTTTTTCCTTTACTATATATTATCTCATTTTTTTCTCCTTCAAGTAGGGGAGTCTAATCTCTCTAATAGTACTGAAAGCAAGGGTTTTCATCATCCTACTATATTTAGCACAGTCTTGGGTACATGGCTCCTTAAAAACTTAATGTAATGAACCAATTAAAGACATGGCTTGGACCATTAGTAACACAGATTACAACATATAAATTTATCACTTATATAACTCAAAATTGAGAAATGTGTTATAATACTATAGAAATTAAGACACTGGCAAGAAATTGGAAATTAAGTGGATGCCCCTCAGTTGGAGAATGGCTGAATAAGTTATGATATATGAATTGTTATGGAATATTATTGTTCTATAAGAAATGATCAGCAGAATGATTTCAGAGAATCCTGGAGAGACTTAAATGAACTGATGTTCATGTAAATAAGCTAAGTGAGCACAACTAGGAGATCATTGTACACAGCAACAGCAGGATTATATGATGATTAATTCTGAAAGACATGGCTTTTTTCAACAATAAGATGATTTAGGCCAGTTCCAATAGTCTTATGATGAAGAGAGCCATCTGCACCCAGAGAGAAGACAGTGGGAACTGAGTATGGATCACAACATAGTATTTTCACTCTTTTTGTTGTTGTTTGCTTTTTGTTTTCTTTCTCATTTTTTTTCCTTTTTGAACTGCTTTTTGTGCAATATAATTATGAAAATATGTATAGGAGAATTGCACATGTTTAACCAATATTGGATTACTTGCTGTCTAGAGGAGGGGTTGGGGGGAACAGAGGGGAAAAATTTGGAACACAAGGTTTTGCAAGGGTGAATGTTGAAAATTATCTATGCATATTTTTATGAAAATTTTCTATTTTCAAAACATATGCATGGATAATTTTTCAACATTGATCATTGAACAACCTTATGTTCTAAATTTTTTCTCTCTTTCCTCCACCTTTTCCCCTAGATGACTAATAATCCAATATATATGCATATGTTTTGAAAATAAAAAGCTTTCATAAAAAAAAAGAAATTAAGGCACTGAAAGGGGTACCCAAAACATTTCTAAGCCCAGCGGATTGTTTGATTTATCTTTTTCCATTTAGATTGAATAGGGCTCTTAGAAGGTTCTCATTCTATCATTATTTAATAATTTATCCCCATTCTATTCCTATGATTCCCCCTATCCTTACTAAGGTACATTGGGTCAGTCTTTGAGAAAGCAATTTTCATTCACTTATTTTTGTTGCTGCTTCATTGGAGACCATAAAGACATACCATTTCAAAGTAAAAAGTATTGATCACATGAATAATTTTAATTTTTAAGATGTAAATAAAGCTGCTGACAGAAGCAGCCATGAGTTATGCGGGAACATATTTGTGCTTTGCTTTCAAAAACCAAATATTTAAGTACAACTTTCTCTTCATTTCGAGATGAAACCTGTCAATAATAGTGCAAAGGAAAGGGGAAAAAAGAAAAAGGGAACATAAAAATTTACTTCTCTTCTACAGACTATATATTCTCAGTTTTTCCAACTGATCCTCATATAGTAGAGAGTCAAGGTCTTCACCATTCTAACTGATTTCCCATGGGAACTCTCTAATTTACCAATGTCTTTCCTGAATTGTGATGCATAGAACTAAATATATCCCTCTTTATGGTATAACCAGAGTAGTGTACGATGCAACCAAATTCTTATTCCTGAAGGCTTTTCTCCTAATTGAGGCTCAACTTCATGGTTGAACCTCCTCTCCCCCCAATAATATAAAATCAGGGATAATGCGATAGCTAGCTATCTTCAAGGGCTCTCATGTAGAAAAAGTATAAAACTTGCTCTGCCTTGAGAATAGAAATAGTAGCAGTTGGTAGATAGTGCAAAATGGTAAATATAAGTTTAATGTCAGGAAAAATTTTATTTTGATAAGAGTTATCCAAGAATAGAATGGATGGCTTCAGAGGATAATGTATTTTAAGGCTGGATGACTGAATATTTTAGAATGGATACTTCTTTGAGGGTATGGGTTGGAATAGATGACCTCTAAGGTCTAAAAATTGGAGAAACGAATGGGAAACTATATTGGAACTGATCCAAAATGAAAGAGAAATTGGTTGGGATGAAAATGATGGGAATCTTGGGGAAAATGAATACTCCCTTTCTAGAGTTTGTGATAGAAGAATGGAAAATGGGGCATATTCTGATATGTACTTGAGATTTTGGGAGGGGAGATTTCAAAGTTTTCAGAGGAAATATAGGTGGGATCCCTTGGATGAAAATTTAATTAAGAGGAAAAAAGGAGTTGTCTGAAAAGATCAATATGGACACGCAGAAAATTTGTCAAACAATTCAGGTTTTAAAAAATGTACAGAAGTTAAGGGGCAGTTAGATGGTGCAGTGGATAGAGCACCAGCCCTGAAGTCAGGAGAACCTGAGTTCAAATTTGACCTTAGACACTTAATACTTCCTAAGCTGTGTGATCTGGGGCAAGTCACTTAACCCCAATTGCTTCAGCAAAAAAAAAATGTACAGAGGTTAAAGCAAGATCAGGAAATAAAAAATGAATAGAACATCAGGTATCTGGGAACCTAGAAAATTAGTATTTGGAATTATCACGACTGAGAGTAAAATATATCCAAAGGATTGTTTTTAAGAAATACTATGGGAAAGATAGGATTAAAGATGATTTAGTAAAACTACTACTGCTTGGAGTAGAGGGGACAATGACAAGTGACAAGAGAGAAGCAGAAATTCTTCTTTAGCTCTTGGTTTTTCTGAGACATTTTGAGAGGAAAAAGACATTTTACATTGGACATGACAGAACAAAATTGCCTAATGGGAGGTAGCTAGGTGATCCAATGGATAGAGCATGGGTTTGCAGTCAGACAAATTTGAGTTCAAATTTGATCGCAGATACATACTAATACAACCCTAAATGCACACACACACACACACACACACACACATACACACAAACACACACACACGAATATACATGCACACAAACATATACACAGATATACATATATGTATGCACATATAAATATACATACAAACACAAATATTATATGTACTATATATTATATATACATATACTCATATACATAACAATACTAATACAATTCTAAATATATATGCATATGTGTATATTTGCATTTGTGTATGTATATGTATATATGTTTTTTTATTTTCAATTTTTTTTCAATGCAGGACTTTGTTTTGTTTGACTATGTGTGTTTGTAATAGGGATTTTGTTTTTCCTGCTTTGTCAATGTGGAAAGGGGGAAGTATAAAAAAGATAAATGTATGAAAAAAAGAGAAAGTGTGTGAAAATAAAATAAAATTTAATTTACAAAAGAAGTATTGATCATAATGAACTAGTACAGTTTCATAAAGAGTAAGACATACCAGAAAAATTTCATTAAAAAAAAAAGATTACTGGGCACTTAGATCAGAGGAATGCTACAGATGTAGTTTATCTAGATTTTAGCAGAGTTTCTGACAATATTTCTCAGGCTACTCTTGTGGAAAAGATAGGGGTCAAACAATAGTACAATATATTCCAACTGACTGAACTAGCAGATCCAAAGAGTTTGATGTCAACTTGGAAGAAGGTCTCTAGTGGAATATCCCAAGATCCTGGGCTAGGCCCAGCAGTAGTCTTACTAAATCATCTTTAATTCTCCTTTTCTCCATAGTCTTTCTTAAAAACAATCCTTTTGGTACATTTCACTTTTCTTAGCTGTGATAATTCCAAGCACTATTTTTTCCAGGTTTCTCAGATACTATGATTTTCTATTCATCTTTTATTTTTGTTAATGACCTTTAATGGTATGAATAGCATGCATTTGTAGGTCACTCAAAGCTGGGAGAAATAGCTATCATACTGGAGTCAGAATCCTAAGAAATCTTGAAAGGCTAGAACATTAGGCTAAATTTGATAAAATAAAACTTGATAGGGATAAATGTAAACTCTTACACTTGGATTTGAAAAGTTGAATTCAAAAGTATAAAACAGGGAAGTATGGTTAGCTGTGGATTTGGAAAAGTTCTAGAGGTTTTGGTGGGCTGCAACTTAGTTCATACATTGATGATCTGTGGAGAGCCTCACTGAGGACAAATCAGGGAAAGTGAAAGACCTTCCATCTACATCACTTGGAGATCAGCTGAAATGACATTTAATCTGGAGAAGGGAAGATTTAAAGAGAACATGAAAACTCTCATCAAGTAATCTAAATGACCATCATATGAAAGGGGATTAGCCTTACTGTGTTTGATATAGTAGCCTGAACAAGGAGCAATGAGTGGAAGCTGCAAAGAGACAAATTTAAGTTTGATATCTGGAAGAACTTAAGAGTTAGAGTTGCCTAAAGGTAGAATGGGTTGCCTCCAGAGGTATTAGGATCCTTCTCACTGGAGATCTTGAAGCAGAGATTGGATGATCATATGATAGGTATGTCATAATGGCAATTCCTTTAAGGTATGGACATAGTCTGGATCAGAGTCCTTAACCTTCTGTCCTTTTTGTGCCATGGACCCTTTTCAGAATCTGGTAAAACCTAGGAACCTTTTCTCAGGATATTTTTAAATATTGAAAGAAATGCTAATATTCAGTTAAATAGTAGGGCAAATAAAAAAAATGTAATCTACATCCTAACCTAAGTTCATGTATATCTTAAAATCCATTGATAGAACCTTGAGGTTCTTGGTGATCCCAGATTAAGAACTTTTGGTTTAAATGGCTGCTTAGTTCCCATCCAAGTCTAAAACTCTCAAAAGTTCCCCTTTCAATTCTGATATTCTATATTACTAGATTCAGTTATTTATGGTATTGTTATAAAAATATTTATGTGGCCACTTTTCACTGACAAGAAGTCTAGACAAAGATACATTGCTAGTTTAGTATTTATTGTTAAGGATGGATCTCTGTTTGATCTATCTCTCTCTCTTATCTACCTCTATATTTTCTAGAGCACTTAAGAGCATCATTAACAAAAACCACCTTTATTAGGATGATGAACTTTTATCAAATGAGAAAACACATGTAGAGGGCTTTATAAATCTTAAGGCAAAGTTTCTTAAAATGTGGGTCACATAACTAAATGTGGGGGGTCATGAAATTATGATTTATTATCAGTAAATATTTGATTTGTATATCTATTTTTTATATCTATATATCTGGAGTCATGTAAAAATTTCTGGGGCAAAAGGAGATCACAATTGGAAAAAAGATTAAGAACCCTGCCTGAAGGCACATATATTTATTATATAAATAAGAATAATTCAACTTCACCTAACTAGGTTCTAGAAAGCAAAAAAATAACCACTACAACAAATTCCACTTGTCCTTGCTTATGATACAAAAGGAAAGGAGAGTTTTTCATTTTACTGAGGCGAAAGGGTAAAGAAAAGAAAAAGTAGTTATATTATCGGTTAAAAAATCTTTTTCTCCTTACCCAGGACATAAATCTCGCTGTTGACTACGGCACTACTGAATCGGTATTTAGAGTACTTCATCGGTGCCCGCTCTCGCCATTGATCTTGGCCAGGGTCATACTGCAACAGTCGGTTGCTTAATCGATCAGGCTCATCATCAGGGAGATCCATCTGTATGAAATATGACAGCTATATAACAACATACCATTTAGAGATGGATGTGAGTACACGAATGCAATTAATCAAACTGGACAGCCACATAGATAAATAGCATCAACTGAAGTGACTCAGACTCACTAAAATTCACCAATTTTCCATGACTTGTGGTTATAAGTGCATTGTCGAGATCAGATGAATTTATATCTTAGTCCAGTGGGGCTGAGGTACTGGGTTAAAACAAACAAGCTGTGATTATAGCACTGTCACAACATAGCTTCCCCCCCCCCCCTTTTTCTATTATGAAGCAGCAACTGAGTCTTAAAAATGAAGTCAAACTATGTTAGACAATTTTTTTGTGGAACATATCTATTTTGTTAAACTATATAGTAGTGTCCTTGAAGAAGGGGTGTGAAAGGCTAAGCTTCCATTTTGTGAAACATTTCTTCTTTATATAGAGAATCTATTTAAGTAAAACTGATTGAGTCACAAAAATATTTTGTTTTAATAATTTGCTAAACATTTTCAGACTATAATTTCTTATAAGTGGAATGTATTAAAGAAAAGTACTTTATAGTGTTTGAGACTAAAACCTTATTACATTTTAGCTCTATTAGTTTGTATATTTATTTTATTTTTTTTTTACTATTAAGCTTTTTATTATTAATAACTTACCTCCTCTGCCAGCTATAATTTAATAAACAATTTAAAATTTTACACATAGGATTAATAGATAGGTTGCATAAGATAGTGTTAATTACAATTTAAGTTAAATAAAGAGATGAAATGAATAACTGAGGTAAAAACCTAGTAAGAACAAATTAAAATAAGACTATACAACAATATTTCCAGATTCTGCCAAATACGCCCCTTATTTCAAGCAACATTAAATAAAATTTAATTCCCGTAGGAAAATAATTTGTTCTAGCATTTATAAAGTATTTTTCATATATTTATATCAGGACCACCCTGTGAGGAATATACTTTCTTTACTTTACAGATATGGAAAATGAGGTTAGTGAGAAGTTAAGTGACTTGCCACAGAGCTATCTGCAGCAGGAAATGAATTCAAGTTTTCCTGACTCTAGGACATTACACTAGCTAGCTGCCCAAGATTTTGCCTCTATTTTAGGCAACATGTGAAGAGGCTGAAAGTACAAAAATGAAGAACGTTTAAAATACCTCCATCAAATAGTAATAACAGATAATCCAAGATTGTTTTTCTTGGGAATGACAGAATAGAGAAAAATATAAAGTATACTGAAAAAAGTAACAAAGTCACTGATGATGAGTATGCATTAATAAATTGGTATTTTGGCACATTAGGTTGTAGACACATTGTATACATTAAAGAGTTGTACATCCATGGGAAGAAATTGTCCTTTTCTGTTTTACACTACAGTGCCATGAGCTCTGTAGACTTTGAATAAGTAGGGAGTTGAGAGTTTTTGAGGTTTTTTTGGTTGTTGTTTTGTTTTGACATAGGCCTAATCAAGGAATTGAAGCACATTTTAGTGACTTTAGGCATCTAGACTTTTCAATTCCAGAATCACATTTGAAATTTAGAGGATAAAAGGAGGTACAGTGAAGTTGTTAGGGCTCCAGTTTAAGTTAATGATGATATATAAAGACCATAAAGGCATAGGGGAAAGGGACTATAATCTGTCATCCGATATCATATGGAATAAAGAATATTTTTATTCAGTAATAAGCATCTTAGTCATTATAGAAGGCAACAAGAGAATATAGGGGAAGAATAAGTATTTGTTGAATGAATATTGAACAATGACAGAAACTGTTTCTTTTGTGGCTCGCTAATCATACAGATTTATATAAATTTTATAAGAAAGAGAAACAGAGTCTCTATCACTATCTCTATTAGCATTCTGAATCGCATGGGTTTTGACCCATGAATCAACAACCAGTGAAAAATGGATTAGATGTCTAAATAATCTACAATTTTTCATGTACACATACTTTCATCAAGAACACACATCGCTATCTATCTACCTGGATAGGTATTTCTAAAGAGGCTACATTAAAGCTCTATTATACTTTACAGACTTGGCAGAGCATTCATTTTAAGAGCTTCTCAACCAAATTTTACTTTGCTTGTATATAGACAATGGATGTGTTCTAGGAAAACTGCTTGCAAATTCAATTTTTGTAAACTGAATAAATATCTAAAATACTTTAAATGGAAATTATTTTGTAAAATAACATTGTGGTAATCCTTTGATAAAATGTCCTTTTGTGAAGTGAATAATCACCCCTGAATTGTGTAAATCTAGTTTTTGAGACACCATTTGATTTGCTTAAAGTGAAAGATATTTTAAAATCTCTTTTGAAGTACTATGGAACTTTGGGGGGGTGGTGGTGAAATAAGAATTAGGGACCTAATTAAATAAAAAATTGTTGCATAATAGAGCCCTACATTTCTACTTTTTAAAGCCAAAGATTCTAAGTAAACCAATATGTTAAATTTATTCTTATTCTAAATTTCCTTCTTTATTGAAGCATTTGATCTCTTTTTAAGCAAAAGAATAGCTCCTGAATTGTTTTTCTGAGGCTTTGTCATGGAAATCTTGATATGTAAATGCTGTTTTAGGTCCATGATTAGTTTATAAATTTTAATTATAATCAACTTGAGAAGCCTTAGCAATGAATCACCATGAAGACTATGTTATTGTTCAGTTATTTTTCAGTTGTATGTTCCTTAGCAAAGATACTGGAGTAGTTAGTCATTTCCTTCTACAATTCATTTTGCATATGAGGAAACTGAGGCAAACAAGGTTAAGTGATTTGCCCAGGGTCATAACTAGCAAAAATCTAAGGTCATATTTGAACTCAAGAAGATTAAGTCCTGGTGCTCTGGGCACTATGGTGCCACCTAGCCATCCCATGAAGATTATAAAAATTTTCAATTCAGAGCATACTTTTAAAATGTGGTAAGATTAAGATTTCATCATTCACAATGGTTATTCTGTTAAGTGGTCAAATTGAATTTTTTTGAGTAAGTCAATATAAAAGGTTCTTCAAGCCTATTAGGGAACAAAATATTAAGACAGAAAGAAAATATCTTTATTGCTTGTCATACATGTCTCCATTAAATCTGTTGATTTTTAACAAATCTTTCCCACAGGCTTACTTTTGAGGTTAGGTATGGTTACCATTAAGTTTTTGTTGATATGCAACCATATTATCTAGGAGAGGATGTTATTTTCCTAGTAATCTTTCCCACCACTACTCTAGTGGGAAAGGAAGGAGGAAAAGATGTGAAGTTTACAACACTGCCTATAGAAGAAAGCCTTGGGGGCTGGAATAGTCAAGGAGAGAGACAGAATGGAAAGGTGAAAAGAGCATAGAATTAGGACTTCTGATCTTAACTTGCCTCTAAAGCCAATCGTCTGTAGGTAAATAACTTCATTTAGTATATCATTCAAAAAGGACAGGTTGGAGAAAGAGATTGAATAGGTTATATTAGGAAGAGGTACTCATGTGAAGAAACTCAGGGTAGCAGAGACATAAAAGATGAAGAGTTATGGAGAAAGATCACAAGCCTGGCACAGAGATATAATATAAGAGAAGATATGGAATCTGGGGAAACTGTCTTTCTGCCAGAAGCAGATCAACTAATAATTTCCTGACGTTCATACTTCCTTCAAAAGTTAGAGGAAGCAATAAGGGGAAAGATCCATTCCGAGTATCATCACAAAAGAAAAATGGGCTGTTGGAATGAAAATATTAGGAAGAGTGGGAAGAAGTAATTTCTCCATCTTTGAATTTTTCATAGAGATAAGAGAAGGTAACTAGATACAATCTGACATTCAACCAAGATTTTGGGAGAACAGGTTTCAAATCTTTTAGAAAAATAATATGTAGAATTCCATGAAAAAAATTTCTACAGAAGTTAGTCAAATATTTAACATGTATAGGACTGCTTGCCATCTGGGGGAGGAGATGGAGGGAGGGAGGGGAAAAGTCGGAACAGAAGTGAGTGCAAGGGATAATGTTATAAAAAATTACCCAGGTATGGGTTCTGTCAATAAAAAAGTTATAATTACTTTAAAAAAAAGAGGTTAGTCAAGATGGGATAGTAAGCTCTCAAGAATGAAATTCTAAAGACAAAAAAGAGACTAAATTTCAGTGGGGAGGAATAAGTAGATTGATTTAAAGATACTGATGATGCATAGAGAACTCCTTGCACACCCATGTCATACATATATATGTATATACACACACACATACTTTGCATATGAGGAAACTGGAGCAAACAAGGTTAAGTGATTTGCCCAGGGTCATAACTAGTAAAATTCTAAGGTCAGATTTGAACTCAGGAAGATAAGTCTGATTCCTGATCTGGTGCTCTGGGTACTACGGTGCCACCTAGCCATCCCATGAAGACATATATATATGAACATATATACACATACTTAGGCATACACATATGTGTGTTTGTATATGTGTGTACACACACACACACACACACACACACACAATGGCAGTCACCAAGGGCAATTAATAAAAGAATGTACAGCATGGTTCTGACTAGTCTTATAAAATACCAGGAGCACTAGTTTAGTATGAACTAAGGCTGGTTAGAAAAGCTAAGGATGACAAAACCCCAAAGTTTTAAAAAGTATATTGGAAATCAAAGAATGATTAAGACTACTGCTCAGGGTGGATGATACCAGATTGCAAAGAGAAAACAAAAATGCTTAAATCATAATTTTATTTTCTTTGCCAAGGAAAATTATATTTGGGTTGGAAATGGTAGAACAAAAATGGTTAATAGAGAGTTGTTATCCTAAGTAAGTACACAGAAAAGAAGAGGATCTAGTAGTTCTTGCTAACTTCAAATTCCTCAGATGTATTCTAAATTATGAAAAGAATAGTCAGACGTGATTGCTGAGATATTTTTAGAGATCCTTGAAAGATCATGATGAATAGGAGAGGTATTAGATGACGGGAGAAAAGATGACTGGAGGATATATGATTATTATTATTATTATTATTTTTTAAAGCAGAGGGGTGGTGGTGTAAAGAATTTTACTTTGTTTCCTGGAAAAATTCTATAGCAGATCTTTAAAGAGATGATTAGTGAACATCTAGATAAGGAAGTAGTGACCCTAATGAATCAGGATAATCTCATCAAGAACAGGTGATAACAGATTAAATTCGTATTCTTTTTTTCAACAAGATTTTGATGTTGTTTATCATTTCAGTGTTGTGCAACTCTCCATGACTCCATTTGGAATTTTCTTGGCAAAGATCCTGGAAGGATTTGCCATTTCCTTCTCCAGCTCATTTTACAAATGAGGAAACTGGGGCAAATATGGTAAAGTGAGAGGTTGGAAGTATCTGGGGCTGGATTTGAACTAAGCCTGAATATTTCAGGGAAAGGAGTCTTTATGACTCCAGGCCTGGTACTTTCTCCACTCTGCCTCCTTGCCCAGGGTCACATAGCTACTAAGTGTCTGAACCCAGATTTGAACTCAGAAAAAGGAGCCTCTAGATTATAAAATGAGGGGGATGTGATAGATACATTTTATTTCTATTTTAGAAAAGCATTTAACATTGTTTACCAAACTATCCCTGTCAAAAAGATGGAGAGATGAAAGCTGGTGCATTTTAAACTGATTGACCAGCCAGATTCTAATTAGAGTTTAATAATTTGATGTTAACTTGGATGTCATTAATACTTTAATATCAACTTGGAAGAAGATCACTAGTGGAGATCTTGTCTAGGGAGCAGCATTTGGTTTTATGCTGTTTGATATTTTAATCAATGACTCAGATAAAAGCAGAGGTAACATGCCTCTCAGATTTGTAGATGAACTGGTTAATAGAGTTAGGATTCCAAAAGATCTTGATAGGCTGGAGCATTGGATAAACTCTAACAAGATATAATTGAATATAAAATCTTACACAATAGTTTGAAAAATAAGCACTAGCACATATTGAGGGAGGGATGGTGAGATAAGATTTCTTGTGAAAAAGATCAGGGTTTTTTAGTAGCTCAATATGAATCAATAGAGTCATATAGAAGCTTCCCCCCACCCCCCCCCCCCCAAAAAAAAAGCTCAATGTGATTTTTGTCATAAAAAGTCCAGGACTGGGGAGGTACTAGTGTTTCTGTGCTCCGGTCTGGTTAGATCACATTTGGAATACTGTATGTAGTCTGGGTACTCTGTTTTAGGAGCCATATCAATAAGGTAGAAAATAACTGGAATTGTGAAGGGCTTTGAAATCCTGCCAAATGATTATCACTTGAAGGAATGATGATATGTATCTTATGATATTTATCTTGGAGAAAGAAAACTTGAAGAGAAACATGATGGCTGTAGAAATATTTGAAGAGTTTTCACATCAAAGGAGGATTGTTTTGATCTGATCTGAACCAAAAATAACAAAACTATAAATAAAATATATATTGAGGCAAAGAGGCAAATTTTAACATAAAAAATTTTTGTAATGATTAGAGCTGTTCAAAAATAGAATAGGTTCCTTTGGGAGAGAGTGATTTCCCCTCAATGGAGGTCTTCAGCATCTTGCAAAGACCTGAATCCAAATCTTTCTTCTGATACCTAATTATGTAGCTTCATTTAACATCTATAAACTTCAACTTCAATTACCTCATCTGTAAAATAGGATTATATATATAAATGTATATTAAATATATAAATAAATAATCCCATAATGCTATTTTATAAGATACCTTTCCTTCCCAATTAATAGGATTATTGTGAGAGTTAAATGAGATAATACATGTAGAGGTGCATTGTGACTATGAAGCATATGAGTTGTTGTTATCTAATCTATCTCCCCTTGTTTTTAAACATAAGGACACCAATCTTGAAAGGTTCAGTGATTTGTCCAAGGTGATGCAATTTTTATCAGAGCTGGTCCTAATACCCAGTTCTACCTGGTTCCATGCCCCTTAACACAAATATCTTTGATAAGGAGTAAAAATAGTAAGGCAACTGAAAAAAAAATGCTTAAATGTTAAGTGAATTTATATCTATGTTGAATTCACTTTAAAATTTAATTAGTCTTTTAAATTCCTATGGAAGCTTTACATTTAACATTCTAAGACAGGGAAAGTTTTTGTTTTTATGATTTTTTTTTAACTTAGTGAAGACACAATGTTTTAGTTTTCAACGAATATGTCAGCATTCTAAACTGAGAAGCCAGCTTGCATGCAAACATGCTGATTAGGTACAGAGGAAATGTCTTAACCTGTGGGGTCCATCCTCCAATCACGTAAAGTTTATTATTCACTGTTACCACAGCATGGCATGCTAGTTGTAATGGAAGAGGGGCCATCCTTTTCCAATTGTCATGTTCCACTGAATACTTGTCCACACAGTTTGTAACAAGATACCGATTTTTCAATTTCATTTGTCCTCCTATGACATAAAGGTCATTATAGACACTGCCTAGGGCATAGAGTTCCCGAAACTCAGTGGCACATAATTTTTCCCAAAATTTGTTTCCCCGATTGTGGTACCTGTAAGTAAGAATGGATAGAAAGTTTGAGATTAGAGATGACATTTTTTTCTAGAGGCTAAAATATCTTGCCCTTGAAAACTATTTGAGTCTCTTTCCAAATCATAATGTGATACAGTTCTTCATGCTGAAGGAAAAAAAGAATTTTGTTTTTAAGATTAACATACTTTTTAAAAGAGACTGATCCAGAGAATGGAATGTATGTAAAAAGTACGACAATTTCTATCTGAACAATGCTAAAATATAAGTAAAATAATTGTCCTTAGCAAAGAGCATAAGTGATTAATAAATGTCTGAAAAACTGATAAGAGAAGACAAGCTGAGAGAGAAAAGCAAGAAGTTGGGACACATCAATTATTAAATACCAGCCTTGATTTCCCAGTGTTTTGGGGAAAACAATTATAAGAAATCTTGATCTATCAAGGTTAGAAAACGGGCAAAGATCTCAACAACTCATCTGCAAAACTCAACAGGAGGCGCTCTGG